>NC_051162.1:93773825-93987196 GCF_013339745.2 Dermacentor silvarum
TAATAAAGTACGAATATTCATATCAGCAATGTGTTCTTGCGAAGCGTTTTGTTAGAGCGCAGCTCTTAGGCGCCCGTTCCTGCGGCGGGCGTCGGCGTCGGCGTAACCGATCGAACGAGCGCAGCGAAAGATGAAAGCGAACGCGGAGCGCTGCGTGTGAAGAAAAGCGTAGTGCCGCGCCGCAAGACTTGCGACGACCGCTACGAGATGGCGCCAGAGGAGCGCGCCGTCTACGCATCCGCGGCACCGGCGGTGCGGGGGAAAGGTAAAAAAGAACCAGAAAGCTCGCCTTCTTCCGCGGCGGCGCCGGCCGAGTGGGGTAAAGAAAAAAAGAACCAGAAAGCTCGCATAGCGTTCGCCCCAAGCGTTTCCCGGTAGAGATAACGGTTGCATACGCTGCAGTTTCCGGGAAGCGGCAACTGTATAGCCGGTCTGGTCTATAGTATATGTAGCGCCGCGCGTCGTGGCTCTGCCAGTCGGTGCGGTGATCACTGCGATGCCTCAATATATCGCGAAGTGAAAACACGCACAAAGTTGCGCTCACATTTCTCATTCTGCTTCCTACAGTCATAATAATTTAACTTTCAATTGCAACGAGTTTCATTAAAATCGGTCCGTGAGTTATTTGAGTAAAGCACTTCTTCTTTTCAGATGTACAGTATGTAGGCGGCATCGGAGTTGGGCCCGAGCGAAAGCTTCCTCTTAAAGACATTCCTACCGCATAGGCTCCCCTTAGTAAGCGGAACATTTTTTTTTTTTTCAAATGCCACGTGTTCTGCGCAGTTTGAAAATAACGTTGCACGCAAAATCGACAAAACGAAGTGTTTCAGCTGCAAGAGAGTGTTATTTTGTGCCACTGACGTTTTGGGGCAACACCAAGCGCTTTCAAGTCTGGAGCAAAACTTCTACGCTACAGCAGTTTCTGTTGTCCCATTTCTTCCTTACGTGTTTTTCTGACACCCTATATAACAAGCAGTTGAATACTGCAAGAGCTAAATGTTGTCTAAAGAGCACATCTGTAACAGCTGTTCCTGAAACTACGCTCTGGAGAAACCTCGCTGGCGCAAACTCTCGAATACCGTTTCAGATATTATTATTATTATCAAGGCTTTGTTAACCTAAAGCATTAATAAGTTACCTGAAACGTTCCACATACATATCTGAATATCTGGAACAGAGCTTCTAAAGAAGCCCTAAGCGGAACAAGCGTATAAGAGTATGTGTACTACATCAGTGCTGATGGACGATATCCCATCTGGGACACATGTGATGGGACCATATCGCATGAAACACATGTACGTTGTTTTAACATCCAGGCAGACACGGCACACTCGAAGCTTCTGATCATGGCCGCTTCAGGTGGCATGCGCTCGATCTCGTATAGGAAATGCGCTGATTCTCATAGTTCCTACAAAAGTCACCAGAGGAAACGATGGCGCTGTGATCGCTCAGCTGCCATGGGAACGATGGTACAGCACATGTACTTAAGTAAAATATTCGTGTCAGGTACAATGCGACATTACGTACGACATTCCAATTAATTTAGCATGCTTTCCGTATAATTGTTACGGAATCTATATGCATTCCAAATAAATATGGAATCGTACGGAAAACATACGAAATTATTGAAGTGCATACGGAAAATTTCAGTATAGGCTGTACCTTGAGACGTACTTGTGGCGTCCTTTATTGCGCGTTGTCTTTCTCCATTTCCAAACAAACGAATAGCTTTCTAAACACGGTACAGTTATACGTATGTGCGTACACGCCTAATAATTGCGAATCGTTGCACAGATAACTCGTATCTTGTTGAAAACGATCAATCTTGGAATATCAATTTTGCATATACCATTCAAAGCCAAACAGGCGAAGTTTAAGCAGATCGAAGAACAAGCCATAATTTCCATGCCGGCTGTATCACCATACTTCCAGCTCCCGTACACATTGGAGTGAGAGCTGCATCTAGTACCTTCTTGCGGAGAAAATATGCGCGCTTCTCCTCCTAACTTGACCATCTGCGGAAGCTATAGGAACGGAGCGAGCCTTAATATTGACAATGATCGATAAAGAAAACAGGAGAAAACCAGTTCCCGCATGCTAACCAGGTAGAAGAGGCGACAATTCAGCTAAGTTGGTCAGTTATGTCTTTCACCTGGCGAGTTTCCCGCCGCCCCGTGGTTCTGGCCTCGGTTTCCTTCCTCCTTCTAGATGCTTGCCCGGGTGGCGTCGGCCATTTGCATGGCGGCGACCAAAAGGGAAAGCTGACGGCAGCCGACAAGCAGCCAACGCGGCGGCAGCATCGATCGAAGCTGCGGGCTTGGGTGGGTGGGTGGGGGGGGGGGGGGTGAAGGGGGGGGGGGATTAGGCCGCTGACGGATGACTCTTCGCGCGAGGTTTGGAAGAGGAAGAAGAAGAAGACGACGACTACGACTGCTGCTGCTGCCGCCGCTTCATCACTGTCTGCACTGCCACAATGGCTGCTGGAATGCGGTTGCGTTGCCGCCGACGCGCCGGCACGCGCCCGCTTCTGATGGATGGATTGGGGAGAATGGCGGAGGGGGGTGTTGCGGGCGAAGCCACGATAGGAGGGCGAGTGGAAAGGGGCGAGGGGGAGAGCGGCGGTGGCGGCTGCCGGGGTGGTGGAAAAACGGCACGCGGGGCGGAACCCGTCGCCGCCTCAACGCCGCTAATTGCGCCCCATTCCGAAGCACGAATATCCACACACACACGCACACACGCGGTGCCGCCGCTGGATTGCGCTAAAAGCGTGCAGCGCGCCCGAAGCCGGAAGGTGGCGTCAGCCAATCGGCGCAGACCGGCGGATGTGAAACGGTGTTCCTCCGCCCGCACGTAGTCTGCTCTGCGCCGCGCAGAAAAACAACGACAGACGACAGGGATAAATTAAATTGGCAGCTTTCAGTTGCCTCGACAATCCGTCGGTTTAACGCCAACAGATATCACTGTGCATTGGCCGTGAGAAAACTTGGCACTACTTTTCCGAGCGTTTTCGTTACCTGAACGTGTTTCGCCACCTCCGCAGCGTGTCGTGTGCTCAAAGCCAAGGAAGACGACGAAACAGACGACGTGGTGAGAAACGGACAGAGAGTATTAGCCGTTTCAACTGGCCGTTGATTTAAAGTGAAGAAGTTGCATTACATCAGCATACAGAACCTTGTCACTATTTTTCCAAGCATATTAGTTACCCTCGGCGTGTTTCGATGCGGCCGCAGGTCGTCTGTAACGCAGAAATAATAATAAAAAAATAACACATGGTTTGACTCTTTCACTGAGTGAGTGCTCCGAACAAACGCATGCGTAGAGCTTGTAAAATCTTGTTCCGCTATTAGGAGAGGAGCATGGTGCACAGATTTTACGGCGAACCGGCAGGCAGCAAACTAGTTGTGCAGACGTCAGTGCCCCAAGTCCTAACTAAGCGATAAATCGTTAGAGGAATAGCTCAGTACATTCGCCACGTCGTCAGCCAAGCCAACATCTTCACTTTCTCATTTAATAACTGACCACCCAGTGTGCTCAATTATTTGGCCCACGTAGTACGGAATTGAAAATGGCCGCGGACCATTTCACTGAGTGAAGTCATTCTGCAAACGGATGTTAACTGCATGTTTTACATCAGAACCTCCTACATAAATACATGAGAAACGAAAAATTTTTTTATCGGAATTCGCTGCACCGAATTTAATATTTGCTGCACCTAAAAGAAAGAACGCTGAAATCTGCTGACGGTATCAAGTATATTTTCAATGTAGGCTAGGAACTCTTTTAAAAAAGATTTTGATAATCGCTAAATTTTAAAAAAGCTCAAGAATCATGTTATCTCATAACTCATCAATAAGAAACGATATCACAATTCTGTCATCTGCATCTACTGGCACTTCTGAAGCGGACATAATGTATCTATTTTACTTCAGTCTGTAATATGCCACTGACGTGTGCGTAGGACTTTCACAAAAACCCCGTAAACATTGTAACAATTTCAAGTCAGCTACCTCATACGTATATTTGTCCACTTCAGATATTCTATAGCAATTTAAATTGACAGAAATGTGATATCTGTTTTTAGCACCGAGTGATGAAGCTGTAAACTTCGTGCCTCATTTTTTTAGCGCTGCCGATTTTCGGCAACGTTTGTATAAATTTGAGACCATATATATCAGAAAATGTATATCCTCAAATTCGTTCCAAGTCGACATGCCTTGCATATGTCACTAACTATACAATTCGTAGATTTAAATACGGGCCGTAAAGTAATTAGTTAGAAAGTCAATTAGCGTAATGCTGTTAATAATTCAGTTAAGCCTTTTATTTTTTTGTTATTTCCTGTAGAACGCCGCCTCATCGAGTAAACTAGACCAAGGGGTAGAATTGTGCTATTTGGCGCAGGCAACTTTTTTTTTTAATTTGGAGCAAAAAAAAAAAAAAAAACACCCTACAGTACGTTCTGCATCTTGTCCGCAGTGCGGACACGAAGAAATATTATAACGGGCTTTATTCTGTTGCGTATAGTCGCCTCAACATTCTGGCGTCTTCTGAGCCGTATGTTCTCAGAAAATTCGTAAAGTACGACTTACACACAACCTACAGCCATGGTAACATCGGATTGTAATTTGAATATAGGAGAAAACATAATTCTGTTACGCGGAAACTCAAACCCTTTCTTCAGCTGCCGTTTGAGGTCTCTTAATGGGAGCGACGCGCCCCGCTCAGTTCCTTGCAACACCACCCAGATGGCGCTCGCCGTGCGGGGCAAACAAAGAACCAGAAAGCTCGCCTTCGTGCATATCGTCCACCACCAGCGTTTCTCGGTAAACATTACTTTACGGTTACATAAGCTGCAGTTGCCGGGAAGCGCGAGAAGCAGTCAGGGATCTTTGAAAGCTATCGCGTTCCATTAAGCTTCGCCTTTAAGCTATCGCTTAAAGGCGAAGCTTAAGCGTCCTCCAAGTTCTTTTTTCAACAGCGAACTTTTGGTTCTCGGGCGAAGAACTTTCTGGAAGTTGGTCAACACGCTTGGTGATAATTTGGAACAATCGCGTGTCATTTCCCATGCTACAATGTCAGTGCGACATGTGCCCTGTATAGCATTTGTGTGTACAGGACTGCCTTTTTCTTCTCATGATTGTCCTTGAAACACATGTTCGTGCTTGTGGCTATTGTCTTTCTCGACTGTCCTTCAAACTTTTTTTGCGCGCATTATAAACCTTTTCTCGTATGCCCACCCAGGTTGTAGCTTTTGAACGCTCTGTTTTCACGTCACTTGTCACGCCATTGTCACGGATTGCTTACCAAACAATCAAAACAAGAGATTGTTTTGATATGTTCTGGCAACTGCCTCTTGAACATCTCTGGACATGTAGCAATGAAATTCATAGCAGCTGTAACTCTGTAAAGAATTTTAGTGATACTTTTTTTCTCGAAATGTGAATGGCGGAAGCTCGTGACACAATGCGCAGGAAGTTCGTAAAAAAGGTATTTCCCAAATTGTTACTCTTGAAAGCAGCGCCCAAAAAAGAGCAGTTTTTTTTTTTTTGTGAGCTCTTGATTACTCTACTGTGATGTTTGGAACGAGAAAGACATTCCCGCCGTTGCGCGAGGCAAGCATTAATTGCTGTATCATATAGGATACAGCATGCATTTGTGGGTTGTCTTGTGGACAAGCCCAGGCAGAGATTTGTTTTCTTGCGAGAAAACAAGTTTGGCTGCAAAATATGCCGTTCTTTCGGGCTATACTGATCAACATCGCTATTGTGATAAATATGTCGGAAAATGAAATATTCGGCTGTTTTTACAATACACATAGTGCAGAGGCAGCCATGTTCCAAGAGCTAAAGACAAAACACTGGCTACGACAGTGGCTACGAAGGCGTCTCGGGGGAAGAAGAATAGGTATTCCTTCGGCTTACGTCGAGCCTTCTAAAGAAAACACATAAGAAAAGCGCACTGAGAAATTCCGCTTACATATTGTAGCTACGGCTAGAATTAAAGATGACGTCATCAATATTTCATTAAACCGGCAATAAATCGAACTGCGAGAAATATACTCCACTTATTACAGCTATGCTTTTTCAATCGCTTGCATATTTTTTCGTAGTTGCTTCGATTCGAACGTCTTTCTGTGTGGTTGTAAATTATACCCGTAACTGCATGGAGTAGGTATCATACATAAGCGAAAATTTCCGCTCATTAAAATGCAACCATGCGTATATTTCCACGAAAATTTAGTTTTCTTTTGTTTGTGTATTTCTGGCATAAAGCTTTGTCAATTTATTTTCCCAGGAAAACAATTCATGCAGTACTGAGGAATTAACCAGACCCCATGGACTCGTAGATTTCTGCGAACACGTGTGCAGTCTTTTGTATGTTATCGTCCTAATGGTATTGTGCCGTCACGGTGACTCGCAAATTTCTTATAGTCAACTGTCTGAATAAACTTTTTTTTTAACACAAATGCTTACCCTTAAGTACTGAAATAATTTTTCCAAGGACATATTGTTTGAAAAGGTATGACGCCTATTGTCATTTCGGAATCTGCAACACGCATATCGGGTACTAATAGAAAAAGACGAAACACTGTAACGTTACCTGGTCAGTACTCTCTTGGGATCAAAGCTAATGAGAGTTCCGTCTGTGAGTCACGGGGCAGCTTTCTCTATATAGTTAGCTTATCCGTGTGATAACAATCCGTCTGCGTGCGATTACTGGCACTTGTTCGCGTTCCCATGGTGTTCGAAGTAGGGTCTGGGCTTGGGACCACACCAGACACCCGCCGCCCGCAGGGAGTCTCAAACCCCCGTGAATAGTTAAATAACCAATCGGACCATTATTGCGTTTCTTCCAACAAGTTTTCGTAATTTAACGATGGTTTATTTCGAGCAAAGTTACTTATTCGTACCAGTTTAAATGCATGACTTGAAAACGAATTGAACGATGCAGTTGTAACGAAATTTAGAAAACTAGCGGCGCTGTGCGCAGGTAGAATTGCTCCAAAGGTGGAACGAGCGCTGTTTGTAGTTGCTCTTAAATTTCTTGCTAGCAAATAAACTGACAGCTCAGCCCGTTGAATAAGAAAACATAATCGTTCGCATGCTTACAACGAAAACTAAGAGCATGTTATCGAAACAAAACGTCGCGTCGCGGAATAGCGTGTCATAACGTGTGCTCAGACCTTCTGAGCTAGTTATCGTTCGCTGCCACCATGCCTGCGGACAAAAGCACATTAGCAAGCTCAAGCTCGGGTAGAAAACGAAACTAAGGGAACTAAATTAAGCATAAGCGTACTTCACTATAGTTTATTAAACCAACTAGACACACTCCACGATTTGCAACGCCCGCATGGTATTTAAAGCATACAAAAAGAAAGCAATCGTTTACTCGCCATGAAGGAAGAAGTCGTCCGCAGTGATGTGTTTCGGACAAACCAGCATAGTGACATCACCTTTGCCCAGTGCGCGTCGTCTGCTTCTTTCGGGAAACGATGAAATGACACCTTGAAGTCTTTCCACCGCGATGGCATGGCCCCCGTAATGTAACTCAGCAAAAGTATTTCGACATTCACATGTTTCTATCGGGCTTGTTCGCGATGCGGCTTGAGAGCTACAAGGCGACGTTTCGGCGCATGTTGCAATAGGAGAACCTGTTTCGCTTCAAGCCTGAACATGGATAGACTGGTTCTCGGCGCGCCCGCTAGGTGGCGAGCGATAACGTGGGAGTTGCGAATCAACAAGCTTCATGTTCGTGAACAAGAAACCTACGACGTCGCTAGCGCGCAGGCGCAGAATGAAAGAGAAACACTTTATTGCGATTACTCGTCGATCCACTTCGCTTCGTGTTCGCCATAATCTGCTGCTTGGCTTGTTTTTCTCCACGACGACAAATAAGCACAGGACCAATAGGATCGCATGCGCCTGCTAGAACCAGCAGGTTCGAGGTGGGCAGCTATCTGAATGACGTCATGGTCTGGAGCGGCTGTAGACTAGAATTTGTGGCGCTTCCAAGGGGAAGCTATCATGTGCCATTGACTGCAGGAACTGGCGAAAACAACGAAATAACAACCGCGATAACGCTCAGCTTGTTCCTATCGCATAATTACCGCCAGTGTTCGCTTGCCGTGGCTTTGCGGTCAGCTGCCCCGTCATCAAATTGGCAGCCTAGTCAACGCCCCCTATAGATAGCACAAGGCCTGTGCACTTCGATCCATGACGTCACGCTACCTTGCCCGACTGCCATAGAATCTAATGGGAATGCTCCCGAGTAAGCCGCGGCGATTTTGACGTCACCGCTTACGTCACGCCAGGCTATAGACAGCGGAAATTTCGGTCCAAGTAGAATGACGTCGTAAAGCAGAGTGCACATGCCTGCTATCTAGGAGGGCTGGACCAGCGCGGGCTGCACATACAGCTGGCTACTGGGGTCGAGATTAAGCGCGCTTGCTCTAAACGGGTGTGCGAGTAACAGATTCTGCTCTACACTCGGTGACAACCTGAGAATTCAAGTACAAACTTCACCCACAAAACTGCACTGCACCTGCACTCCATGCATCCGCGTTCCCATTATGAAGTCACGGAAATTAGCTAAGTGGCTGCGGCATCTACAAGAGTTCTTTCTCATCGAGTTGGCCAGCGCTGTATTTGCTACTGCATTTCCAAATTGCACCCGACTTGGCGGCGAGGGCTGATCGCGCTTGCCGGTGTATGAACATCGATCGCCGCGAGTAGCGCCTTGGTCGCCAGTCGCGAGATTGGTGTGAATCGCCGGTGTGAATGCGACCGCAATGTGACGGCGGCGCGCCACCGCATATCTTCGTGACGCCACGCTCTACCAGCTTCTCCATAACAATCACAGCTTCTCTATAACGATCACGACATTCCCAATTATCTAGTCCCCGTAATAACATAAGCAGACCACACAGCGTGTAAAAAAATTTGTAGGACGCCTAAGCTTCGCCTTTAAGAGTGGAACGCGATAGCATTCAAAGATCCCTGAATGCTTGTCAGGCTTCCCGGCAATTACAGCTATTTTTTTTCTCCGCCTTCGCTTCTGCGCGCCGCTATCGTTTTACGCTGCCGAGGAGGTAAGCGCCTTCTGGATGGTGTTTACGTAAGTAAACTACCCGGGCGCGCCTTTGTTGGTATGGTAGAAATGCTGGAAAAGGGGTTTGTGTTTGAGTTTCCTCGTAACAGAATTATGTTTTCTCGTACATTGAAATTACAATACGAGACTATCACGTCTGTAGGTTGTAGTTAAGTCGTACTTTACAATTCTTCTGACGTATTTTACCTTGAGAAATTCTTTTTTTTTTTTTCCCCTAACGCCTCTGCGCCACGCGGAGGGCCTGCGTGGTCAGGGTGGTTCGTTATGATTTTCTCCGCCACAGACACCGGCGCTTACGCCGACACCGACGCCCGATTTTCCGCGACACGGGGGCCCTTAACGCTATCGCGTTAAAAGCGGTGGCCAACACAAGTCGGCCCTATTTTTCGACGCGCACTGCCGACAAGGCCTGGCCACACCTGGCACCGCGACTGCGCCGCCGCTCCTCCGCTGCACGGTTTTTAGTACGGCGAGTTCCTACAGCACACGCGCGCGTAGCGTCCTCCACCGCCGCCTCGGCAAAGCAAGGGCACCCGCCAACAGATGTGAGGCCTGCCGCCGCAAAGAGTAGGCCACGGCGGCTAGCGGGCGCACGCTGCACCCTCCTCACCCTTCTCTCACGCCCTCGGCCGCCGCCGCCTCCCCAATTAACGCCACGACGACGCGGCAAGGAAAGGCGGCGCATGGCCCCCCCGCCCGGAGGGCTCGGGTTTCACGCCCCTTCTAATTGGCTGCTGACGGTTTATTGTTGTATGGCGCGCCGCCTGGCGGGCAAAAAAGGTAAAAGCAAGCGGTTGCTGCAAGCCATGCTGCTCGCGTCTCTTCCTTCATCTGTCTAATCCTCCTCTTCCTCTCTTCGTGCATCTCTCGTTTCTTCGTCGTCACCGGAGGTCACTGGAGTCGGCAGTTGTTGCGCTCCGGAGGAAGCCGCTGCCGTCTGGTGGCCAGTGCCATCATCTCGTCCTCCTCAATGCTGCAGACGTAGGAAAAGGGGGGTCAAAGGGACGGAGATGGAGATGACTACGCACAGGCCTGTCATAAGCACTTGGACACATAGAACACACACACAGAGAGAGAGAGAGAGAGAGAGAGAGAGAGAGAGAGAGAGATACATCACCATATGTGCTAACATACATGGGGAAGAAATTTTAAGGTTAACGACGAAGCTTGAGAAAAAGCTTGGGACCGTATAACGAGCGACGGAACGAAGAATGATAGGCGAACGCTAAGCGACAGAGAGACATCGGTGTGGATTAAAGAGGAAACGATGCTAGCCGATACGCTCGTCGATATTAAGAGAAATTAATGGAGTTGCAATGCCTAGAGCCGACAACCGGTGGTCTATTAGAGTTCCAGAATAGGCGCCACGGGAAGGGAGACGCAGTCGATGACGGCAGTTAATTAGGAGTTTTGATGAAGTTAGGACACTTGCAGGCAATAGTAGTAGTCGGCAGAACGCAAGAAGGGAATCCTGCGCTGGACATTAAAAAGAAAAAGCTGCTGCTGCTATAAATAACGATTAAATAACGGAGCGCAACTAGGCATTGAGCTTTATTCCACTTAAAGGGACATTAAAGAGCAACCGCAAAATAGTTTAGAAATTTATTCCTTCAAAGCTTTTTAATTCAGTTGGCAGAATAGGCTTAATTACTCGGAAAAAAAATTAACCAAGCCTTTAGGTTCACTCTTGAATTTCTCGCCGTAACGTCGGTGCTCGTACGTCAGTATGACGTCACAGATTTCAAGGAACGCTGCCGTATCTGGAACGTTTTGGCGCATTAAACGTTCCCGAATTTCGCTATAGGAGACGACTGAGTGTGCTGGACCAACGCCACCTAGATAGCACAGGCCTACGCACTCCGATCTATGACGTCATGCTACCTGACCCTACATTTTCATTGCCAAGGCTGGCGTGACGAAAACGGTGACGTCAAAATCACTGTTGCTTACGCGGGAGCATCCCCATCAGATTCCATGGCAGGCGGGCCAGGTAGCATTACGTCACGATCGGAGTGCGTAGGCCTTGTGCTATCTAAGTGGTGTTGGCTGAACCACGAGTGACAAAGATGTCGCGATATCCTGCTCGCACGTGACCACCTCCTGCGCCATGACGTCACGATGCATAGATGCCATAGACCTCCTGGGAAACGAAACCGATACTGATTCGTAGGGAAGCTATTACAGTAAGCAATTTAAGGAGCTCTGAGGCCTGTCAGCACTTTTTTCTATAGATTCAAGGTCCACGATTTTAACTTAACGCAAAAATGAGAAGACAATGTCACGTCAGTACTGAATTAGGAACTTTCTATTGCAGGTAAAACATCATAGATGCAGGAAAAAATGAACGCCGGACTTTTATTGTTTGAATTTCGCGCGGTGAAGCCTCGGCGCCGGTATACGTCCCTGTGACGTCACGGATTTCGAAGTGTCTTGTCGTATTTCGGTCAATTTTGGCGCAAATTTGCTGGGTTGAGTATATAGCACCTTTAAAGTGCAACGTATTCTTTCTTTACTGACACGAAAGAATTATCTAGGTGCCGAGCCTTCGAAATGCAGGAGGTCCCGTGACTGGTGCGCAAAGGTCCAGAAAGGCATAGCCGTCAGTCTTTCGTTTCTTGTGTCTTATCAAGCCCCAGCTCGCGGCAAGGGTGGGGCGCTCTGCTATCGCAGGAGTGTGATTTACTACTACCATTCCTATAATATTCCCCGTCAGTGTCACTTTAACGCTGCAAATCCCACAGTTCTACATCCATGAAAATCGGACCTCGTATAGACCGTTATGTCTAGCCACGGGAAGTACATTTGTTAGACGAAAACAAAAAATGAAATGTTATTTTGTGAAAGATTTATTTAGTAAAGTAATGAATATAGTAATGAACTATTAACTGGCTTGCTGAACTGTCCAGAACTGTGAAAATTTCGTCCCATCGTATCGAAAACGATACTGCAGGTTATGCGTTCAGTTTCCTGCACTTAGGTAAGAATTTTGAGGCATCAAACTCGGCGTGGCAAAAGTTATGCGGTGGGAATTACAGGGCTAATTTTAACACCTGCTTTCCGAACAAAGAAGAAATGTTTATGACATGTTGCCTCAAGTAATAATTAGTTTTCACTCTAACAATGAGCCCTACTGCCTCACTGATACGAAATACAAACTTCCACATCATATTGCCATCACTATCTATCTATCTATCTATCTATCTATCTATCTATCTATCTATCTATCTATCTATCTATCTATCTATCTATCTATCTATCTATCTATCTATCTATCTATCTATCTATCTATCTATCTATGCGTTCGTGCGGACGATTTGATGGCTGGAAAGCAGCACGCAACAGCCTCGTCTCTACAGGGTTACGTACGCCTTCTCTTGGGAGTCCAAGTGCTGCACCAGCTCGTCCCGCTTGTCGACCAGCGCCACCAGCTCCTCGAGCAGCAGGGCCTCCCGGCTACGCTGGGCGTCCGTCTTCTGCCAGTCTGCAGCCGACGTAGCAAGCCAGCAGAAATCGCCGATAAAAAAAAGAAAGAAAGAAAAGGAATAGAGAAACGCTCAGGGAGCCAGCCAGCAACGAGGTTCCATTAGCGAGCTCCGGCAGAGCGTTCGTTCGCTCGCTACACGCAAGTCAGGCCACCCAACCTCCCCCCCCCCCCCCCTACCCTTTCTAGTTCCCGTTTCCAGCGGTACACCCTGTATATGCTCTTCTCTTTTCCCATACCCCGCTAGGGCCCATTGATTCCGCCGTGGGTCTCAGCAGCAGAGGCCATAAGCGGCTTATAGCGGCGCCCCGCGCACACACGTGCAGGCATACACACACACACAAAAAAGAGTTACTCGCCTTGGAGCTGGAGCACGCCCCGGAGTTCCTCGTTGAGCATCTCGAAGCGCCGCTCCAAGTCCTGCTCTTTCTCCCTGAAACAGCAGCAAAATAGGAGACGGGGGAAAAAAAAGAAAAAGGAGCTCGCGTTATTTTTGTACTTCTTTTCACCCACCGGGGCTAGTCGGTGGCGACAACACGTTAATGGAGTCTAGAAGTGCGCCGACTGCGTGAAATGAACAGCGGGAATGACCGCGTGCCTGCGCAAAAACTATACGAATGTCCCGAACGACCGCGGATGAACCAAGGGAAACCTCACAGCAGGAGGCAACGTTCAGACAAAGGAGCTTGTCCTCGTCAGCGCTGACGAAGACCGCGGACTCAGCCTGGACGTTACGCTTCGACAAGGAGACTTGTGTTCGTCAGAGATGACGCAGACGAGACTCGACTGTAGCAAGTGCTTCAACCCGGGCCTTGTCGTCGCAGAGGGCTGACAACGACGGGTCTCAGACTGCAGCCAACGCTTCGACAAGAGAACTTCTATATATACCTCGGGGCGGAGCCTAATTTTCAACAAGCGGACTTATCTTCGTCACAGCTAACGAAGCCAAGCTTCAGCCCGAAGCCGATATTGATTTTTCTTCCGCACAGAGCCAACGTGTCATCAAGGTAGATCGTCAAACGTAGGCACCTCAGCCCGGAGCCTACGTTTCGACAAACATAACTTGTCTTCGCCATAGCTGACGCACAAGCCCAGCCTCAGCCTGGAGCCGATGATTACAAAGGGACTTTTTCTTCAGTCAACGTGTCGACGAGTGGACTTGCCCTCAGCCTGAAGCACACGTTTCGGCAAGCGGACTTGTCGTCCTGAGCGCTAACAAGCAAAAGTGCTCACGAAGACAATGTACCCTTGTCGGAACGTTGGCTTTAGGCAGCCGGCTTCCCTTGTAGTTCACCCACTGCTGACCAAGCCTCCACCTTCTAGCAAGCGATACATTCGCCTTGTTCGCTTTACGTGTATGTGTGTCGACAGAACTGCGCTGTCACGATTTTTCCGCGTACTCTGAGTGAGCGAGTACGGCAGGTTCCACAATTCATGGAACAGGAAATTAGGCAGCCACAACAAATGTAGCACAAAGTACAAAAGTAAACACGCGGTGCTACTTCGGACGCTGTCGAATTCCGCCACGTTGTCGATTTCCGCCATCTTGGGGTTTAGAGCCAATCAGAGAAGACGTAGCTAGCTCAACCCTCAACCAATCAGAGTTGACAAGATCAACATGGTGGCAAGGTCTACGTCATAGACACTATTTTTGTGTGAGCCAGTTTACTATGAACGTGAAATAATTATCTTCATAAGCTCTCGCGAGAGGTCCTTTATGAAATGTTTAGCTAAATAACAACAACGGGAACCGGCTTGCAATTACCTACCGAATAGCGGCGGAATGCAATTAGCTACCGAATACCAATTAAAGGTTAACCAACAAAACTGCGTTAATTACACGCACACACAGATGCGCAAGTTGCTCCTTACCTAAAGTTATTATTGTATCAACACATTGACTCATACAGCTCTAACCTTAAGAAACTGGAGATCGATAGAAGAAGACAGAAGCTCAAGCACAAGCTGCAGACGCAAACAAACGCAGGCAGATACACAAACACACGCTCGTATAAGGGAACGCATACGAGGACAATGCCTACATATACACACAAACCCACACTGAACACGCATGTTCACACAACGCCGACGTTTCGGCTTGCACGCAGTACAGTTCCAGCCCCACACGACGGCACAGCCTGTAGAGCCCCTAGGGAGAGCATGGGTCAGGTGGGAGGTAGCGGGGCGGGGAGGGGGCGAGTGCGCAAACGACGACGTTCACTCGTCAGAAAGCACCACCCCCACTACTACTGTTACTGCCACTGTAATCCAAATCCGCTCCGCTGCCATCCTGCCTTACACAAACAACGCCATGCCCCCCACACACGCCGGTAGTGCCGCCAGACGGAGCGCCGGTCGACGCGCGCCGAAGGTCAACACCAGAGGGCAGGATTGCGAGGTGGGGGCTTGACTTGACACTTTTCGGCCCGCAGCTGCCAGCGACTTGTTACCTCGGGCGACGTTTTCGTTCATTAGGAAGCCAATGTGTTTCTTTCCCGCCTTTTTTTTTTTTTTTTTTGTAAAATGCGGACGGCGACCTCTTCCTGTACGGGGCTGAATACGAGCTTCGGTCATTAGGGAACCTTTTTTTCGACGCGTTTCAGCTAGCCCTCATTAGAGAAACCATCTTTTTTTTTTGTGTGTTGTTGCAACAAAGCTTAGGCTGACGTGAATATCTTCATTTGCTTCTTACTGGGAACCTTTCCGGCAATAAGGGCTCAAGGTGGACCTCGATCGTCTGAGCGAGGTGTCTTAGGGAAAGTGTCTAAGCTCACTGTCTGCAAGTCCACTGTGCAGGGGTACGCAGCGGGATTTTTATTTAAAGCAGATCTAACAATAAGGCGAGGCGAGGTGGGCCTCTGAAAGCATTGTCTTTTCTTGCGACACGCGGTCGGCTTCGATGACGCAATAGCCATTATTAAGGCGTGGGTGCATTTTTTTTCTTCTATTATCTCGGAGGGCGTGCTTTAACTCATACTGCCTCATGCTAATAACACTAAAAGGGAATCCGCCACTAGAGTCTGCATGCGCCGTCAGTATATGGCTGGTTGGTCAGGATTGGAATGAAAGTCGGTGCAGGGATTTGATTAAACGACGTCCTTCTGGCTTCGAGCGGTTACCCCTTGTGAGCTCATTATATTATCCACCTCGAAGCTGACCCTTCATTGCAAGTTTGTTGTGGCGAGAAGACTATGCATGCAATGCACTCTTAGGCCTTTATTGTATTTAAAAAAAAAAGGATTTCAGTACAAGTTACAATTAAGAATGGCGAGTACTGCCAAACATAATCTTGGATTCTGACACGCGTACTCGGAAGGCTTGCTCGAAAGTGTCGTTTGATGATAGAGTTTTCAGCATTGACAAAGAACCACTATATAGGCTAGCGCCATACTAATCAAAGTGTCCTTTAGTAAACAAACTACAGACTAAATAAAATGTCGCTAACGTGCCATGAAATGGACACTTCAGTTAGCCTTCACGGACACTAGTAGCCCTTAGCTTCTCTCTAGGGCCACTAATCACTAATGCCATACTAACTGAAGTGTCATTCCCCATGCAATAAACCAAAGTGTCCCTAGACGGACATTTTAGTTACTCTTCAGAGACGCAATTGGGTACCCTGGTGGCGCTATAGGGCACTAAAAACTAACGGCACACCAACTAAGGTGTCCCTAACTATAGCCATTGCTAAAAATATCACGTGGTAGTTCTTTAGGTACACCAAAGACTAACGCCATACAAACTAAGGTGCCATTTACTAAAGATTAACTGAAGCGCACCCGAAGGAACGTTTGAAGGGCGTTTAGTCAGGACTCCAGGGACACTAAAGGCTAATGCCTGCAGAAGTCACTATCGAGTACGTGTGTCAGTAAAATGGACTCAAGATAAACATTAATTACATTTATATTGGCAAATTATTCTCTCAAAACCCCACTTGCCTTGCAATGGCGGAAAATGGGTTTGATTATTCTAAGATTTAAAAGCCAAACCTCTCCCCCGCCTCTCCCATTCTTATACCTCAGTTCCCTGCTTAACTTATGGATCACAGTGTGACGTCTTGGCGCAATAAACCTTCTCGAAACTAGCTTTACATTGAATGTTTGGTTCGTTTAGAGGGCAGTGTTTGTAGCCCTTGTTTTTTTTTTTTTTTTTTAACCAGTAAACTATAAACTAGACCATAGCAGACGATCTTTGACCTACGACGTCACGGGCAATTAGCGCGCGAACGAAGCCAAACCGACTGAGACTCTGCGAAGCGCCATATTTAAAACTCCGTGTATTCGACAAGGCTGATTCTCTAGCAGTAAACTCGAAAGATCGCTTTCGTGGATTTCGCGCCGAAACAGCGGCGTTGGCACGTCAGTGTGACGTCAAGAATTTCAAAAGTGGTATTTTTCTCGTATTGGCGGCCGTTTCCATGTTAAAACAATGTTCTCAGGACTTGCGCATGGTTTAATCTCTCGCGCAGTCAGAATGCAATAAAATTCCTGCTTTGTCGACAATCAGTCAAATGGACACCTAGCTCGCAGACACTGTCAAGATGCATGACGTCACCGGTAACTATATAGTGCGGGAAATCGAAGGTGGCGTCGCCACCAGCCGTTCTTCCTTTTTTTTTTTTTGTCGTCTTTGGTTAAACTAAGCCTCCGTGCTCTCGGTAAGTTTGCACATTTCGATATTCCAGAAGTGTAATTTACCATTCAAGCTACACTAAGTACTCGTCTCTAACGTCCCTTTAAACGAATAGCTATAGGACGCAGTCAAGTGGATAGTCTTGGCATTTAGCTATACGAGCGTCTGGCGTTCCAAAGATTGGCCGCCACGGAATGCCTTCATCTTCCTCTTGTATAGCGCCTTCCTGTCCTTTTCAGCGTTTTCGTTTTTATTTTTCATTCCTTTATAGGTCACCGCGCGTGGATGTCGTCCGCGCAGAGGATGCGACGCGCTATAGACTATATATACCCCCCTGTTCTCTCGCCTATACAGATGAAGGGCGGCCGGGCCACTCAATAATGCCTGTCCCAAGCTCGACACGTCGTTGATGTATGTTCCACCGCCTCGGACTGGGAAATTGAAAGAAGCGAAAGCCGAAGAAAGAAAGAAAGACAGAACGGAAGAAAGAAAGTCGTAAAGGCGCACTCCGACTCGGCGCGGCTATACAAAAGGCCGGAGACCACGTGCCTAACCTGATGACGCAGGGCGTTCTTCCACACAGCGCGACGCGCAAGAAAACAAGGGGGAGTATAGTGGGGGGGCCGAAGCATAGGGTGCCTTATTTTCTTTTTTTTTTAATCATATCGGCGACACTGCTTGTGTTTTCGATGTCGTGATTTGGTCATTTTCTCAATATATACTGCACTGTTTGTATAGTTAAGCAGATACTAAGAAAAAAAGAAAGAAAGGGGGGGGGGGAGGTTATGGCAGTGAGGACCTTAGTTACCTGCTTAACAACTTAGTTAAAAGCATAGTGCACTTAAAAAACACGGACACACAGACAAAAAAAAAAAAGATTACGCAGACAAAGTGTTGTCGAGTACCCATTAAGCAAGAATGCCTCCACGCACTACGACCCATATTACAGAAATTTGAACGTAGTATAGCACAGTTTATATGAATATTGCAAAATTAGAGCTTCGATGCGATCATTGTTTAGGGGTACTTCGGGATGATTCCAAGATTTGGCGCGGCGTCGAAAGAGTCACTTTAGCGATAAATTCTACAAACTACCCCTACTATTATACTGCTGCAGCGGCCACTATATTACGAATACGGCTGCCGCCGCAACTACACCTACAACTACTGCTACTACTAATAACAATGAACGAACACCAAGCTTGTGGTTTTAGGCGTGTTCTGCTCCGGTATCGCAATGCGCGGCAGTACTACTTTGACGATATAACACGTGACTGCGTATCACGTGACAAAGCCACGCCTGGCAGGATTGATTCAAGACCACCAATGACACCTTGACATTCCCTCCTCTTGAATTTCACCCCAACCTCACTGCACGCCCGCTTCTATAGGAATGCGGCCGCCAGCAGGGAGGCAGTCGGCGCTGCGACCTTGAACTCGCCAGCGAAAACGCCGAAAGCCGGTGAGTCATCGCGGAGGGTCAGCCCTCGAGGATACGTCGGACATGCACGCAAGGCGCGGTCAAAAAAAAAAAAAAAAAAAGAAAAGAAAAAAAAAAAAGATGTACGCAGGCAGCTGCGTTATATGAAGGGTGTCCCAGTTAGCGTAGACCAGGGACCAGGTTTTTTTTTTTTTTTTTTTTTTTTTTTTTAACGAAACAAAGCCTTCTGTGCGGATTCAGATGTATGTTCTTAGACACCTCCTGGGGAAGCATCCATCATTTTTTGTGCTCTTGTTAATAGTTAGTACTGAATAATTAACATACTCATTAATTAGTCACCTAACAGCCACAACGTCGTTATCTGGTTCGTAGATTAAATTTGAAAGCATCGCTCGGTTGTTTGCGACGGGTTACTGGATGTGCAGCTCTGCTTAAAGCCGCTGCGCAAACGGTAATGCGTCGCGAACAGCTGAGAGCGATATTTTTAAACCTTTTTCTATAAACATTTCATTGATATTAATTGCGGCCGTAAATACATCAATTAGAATGTTGTACATTATTCGCACTGATTAGGTCTATTCATAAGCACACAAGAACGCGGGAGGCTTCTCCAGAAGGTTACCAATATCATAAACTAATCCAGTTTTCTTTAAAACCTGGTCCGTTTTAGTTGGGACGGCTGGTATTCTTACATCTATACACCAGGTATTCGCTTTCGCGTGTAGCCTTAGCGCAATCCCATCACATCAGCTGGGTCGCTTGAGGGGCCGGAGGTCATTACTTGCACGGTGAATCGCTGTCTGGTGTCAGCTATATAATTGACAACTTTCCAATCATCTTCGTAGTCTGCTCACTTTATAGGGCGCATGTTCAAAATGTGGAATTGAAGCCTGGCATGAATGAAATTTCGGGATATAAGTTCTCAATTTCCGTGACGAAATGCGTTGGTGTTCCAGTTAACACTTGTCAGTACTTCATGTCTCTACAGTACCTTTTGAAACCCCCTCCCCCTCTTATTTTTGAGCTGCGATCTGGGCGCACGCGATGCGGCAATACGAATGGAGACGCTGAATTTGCAATTAAGCATCGTAATCTTATCGTTGTTCCAGCGACGAGGAAGAAAATTGCATGAGCGAGATTGCCCAAGACGAGCACAAGATAGCAATGACTGAGGTCACGACTTAACAGCGCTGAGAACTGTCGCTTATTAAAACACACGCCTAAAATCTTTAGTTTCATATCGGCGCAGATTGTACCGTGCCACGCGGCCTCAAGCTTATAGCTCAAAGTAATAGTAAGAACAGCGTTTACAAATGGCCCGTAACGAATGCTGAATGCTTCGAAATAATTTTTTTTTAAACTCCGACGTTTAGCAATGAGAAACATGTACCAAAATTCCATCACACACGCACGCACACACACACACACACCACACACACACACACACACACACACACACACACACACCACACACACACACACACCACACACACACACACACACACACACACACACACACACACCCACACACACACACCACACACGCACACACGCACGCACGCACACACACACGCACGCACACACAAATATCAATAACAAAGCGGCCGGCACTATCGAGTTTTTCAATCTCGTCCGTCTTCATTGGCGCGCCGCGTTTTCAGTCCGAACAAGCGCGCGGCGGCGTCTTCTCTCATCGTTCTGCAGAGCGACCGGTTAAACGCGCGGCCGCGACGGCCGATCATCGATCATAATCACGGCCCCAAATTCGCGCTCGAGCGTCAAAAGCGCACGCTTTGCGCGCCGCCTGCCGGCCTACCCGTGCGGTAAGCAAGCGCGTCTCTCGGTGAGACGGGTCATTAGTCTCAGCGAAAACAAAATAGAACGCCCCCCTTCCCCCCCCCCCCCCCCACCTCCTTCTAATCTTTCGGCCGAATTCGTAGAGCTGTGAAGCCGTCAGGTGCAGCTACGAATTCCGTCGCCAGGTGGCAAGCCAGGACAAGCCTGAGGCAAAAGGGTGCAGGACTGAGCACGGTGACAAAAACGTCAAAAAAGGTGAAAAATATCGGGAAAAAATTACCGCTCAACGAAGTCATGACTGTAATGAATATGTGTCTCTCTCGCTCCTCCTTACAGATAGATAGATAGTAAATAGATATATAGATAGATAGATAGATAGATAGATAGACGGACGGAGAAGAAGGATTGATGGATATTGTACATTGCCTTTTTGGAAAGAGGGTACATTGCCCTTTTGGAAAGACGCCGCCAATTAGCTACACTTAATTTTCTACCGAGCTTATACTCGCCGCTTAAAATCTATGGTTCGTGTTAGCAAACCATTGAATCTCAAAATATATGACAGCCATAAATAATGTTACATTCTTTTCAACCCTATGCCTACCATAACAAATCCTCCAGCGGTCTCTTTGATATTGTTCACCGAAGATTCGCTTGCCTTTTCCCTACCGAGTACTACCTTAAACACCCAAGATGTTTAGGGCAAGGTTAATCGCGTCTTCATTTCGAAACCTGTTATCTATGGATCTGGAGATTCAAAAACCGTTCCGCAGTTTGAAAGTTTATTTAACATAAGTAAACCATACAATTCCCTAATCTCAGTCTATCCTTTCCATTCTTGGAACTTCAACTTAATTCTTGCTTTGTTAATCTGTCTGCTACAAATGACATTGTAATGGGCCCACAGGATGCTGCCACACACTGAATTGCCTACAGCCTCTTGATTTCCTACAGATTTCCACACTGAATTGCCTACAGCCTCTTGAATTGCCTCTTGATTTCTACACTCCATTTCATAAATAGCAGGCAATGTGATGAAGACTAGCGACTCCTCTCATTGCTTGTATTTGTCCGAGAAATAGTGCATCACAAGTTAAAGAATATAGGCCTACTGAAGCTGCGCAATGAAATCGGGGGGAAAAAACGTGCTCGAGACGGCTATCGCTGACGCCACCTAAATTTCAGTGGAAAAAAAAATCACCGACGATTACGATACTCCCAATGCGAAATTCGAGCGCAGCTCTATAACGTGTTTTCATTTCGCGTGTCAATAATTTGCATTATGATTCTATAGGTACACGGTTTATATTAGGAAGAGAACGCTGTGGGTAGCGTAGCTGGCGCGGACAATGTCTCGTGCGGCACACTGCGAACGAAGCGAAGTGCGGCGCGACCGCCTCGCTAATCGGGAGAGGCAGCGCGTGGGCGCGATTCACAGCAGCCGCCGTGCAGCTCATGCAGCCCTTTGTTTCCATACAGACGATGCGCGCTACTCTGGCGCCATATCGTGGCCATCGTCGCCGCGCAGTTCGTTTTGTGCGGCGCTACGCATTTCTTCGCACGCTTTCGGTCCACCAGCGACGAGAACGGCCCTTCGTCGCGGGGAAATCGGGCCACCAGTGTCAGCGGCGACAACACCAAAGGGAGTGTCACATCGATCCTCACTCGTAGCCGCTCGCCATCGCCCCTTGCAGAAGCAGTGATCCCCGTCCCACACGCTGACCTCAGCAGCTGACGCCGTGGACGAGCGTAGCACTCCCCACCTCACGGCAAGGTGCCCCCACCCCCCTCGGAAGAGCAGGTGAGATCGCCCACGTGGCTGAAGATGCCGTAGCCGCCGGAAATTCAGCGCATGCGCAGCCCGTCTCCCCTCCGCTCCCGCCTCATGCTCGCTCTCACTGTAGCCTCCTCCTCCGCTGTCCTCCTCGCGCGCACTTCTTTCATATGCCGCTGCGCTCCGCGTTCGCTTTCATCTTTCGTTGTGCTCGTTCGCTCGGTTACGAGGTATTGCAACGCCGACGTTCACCGCAGGAACGGACGCTTAAAAGGCCCAGCCGTTTATAGTCATGTAGAAAGCAAGAAAACCAGATACCTTGCCTGAAATGCTTAAAGAGCTTAGCTCGGGCCCAATTCCGATGCCGCCTATTTAAATGCATGTCAAAAGCAGAAATTATTTTTACAAATTCGTAACTCTGCACCAAGAATTGATATCTTAGTTCTCTAAATTGAATCCGTTAAAGCATCTAAAACGGACAAACTTGGTATTAATAATTTACAGCTTACGTGGACTTGTTACACCATTTACATGGGTTTTGCAAGTCACATTCAATAATTTGCAATACATTTCACAGGTGTATATAATACACCAATTTTGTCCGCTTTAGATGTATTATTAGGTAAAGTTTACAGAATTGTGATATCGTTTTTCATTGCTGACTGACTTGTAAACTTCATAGTTTCGTTTTTGAAATTTGGCGATTTTTCTGGAATATTGCTAACAAATGAAAGACATAAATAAATGATCTGCTTCCTACAGTCACTCGATTATAACTATTTCTTTAAAATGTCACAAACGTTATGAAATTTGGTGAAGTGGTTAATGAGAAAAATTATTTCTGTGTTTTGATGTTTTTAGGTAGGAGCCCCTGAGCTAGTTTCCTTTAAAGATTTAAAATTTGCCAAGTTACCAATTAACAAATAAACAAAAAAATTCAGGCCTTACATTCAGCTTCCTACAAACACTAAAATTTCACTTTCTCTCAAATACAACAAATTTCATTAAAATAGGTCCAGGGGTTATTGCAGAAAAACATCAAGCATCCCATACCTATTCATTTCTATGGTGTTGTCATGCCAAGCTCATTGGCAATTTATGATTCAACTCAGCCCCTGGTCACAATAAATAGCAAATTTTAGAAGGTACTAGCGTCTTTAGTTCTGTAATACTGGCTAACACTTTACAAACAGTGAATAAACAAACCTATTCTGCCTACACAATGGAAAATACGGGAGGTGGTTTCGTTGCTTAAGTCAGGTAACAGAAACACATCCCTGAATTACCGTCTGCTATTGCTTACCTGCGTCAGTTGCAAACTTGAACATATTATGATAATTTACAAACCTCGTTAATTACCTTGATTCAAAATAATTTTTAACGTCAGCTCCGCATGGTTTTCGCAAAACACAGTCACATGAAACAAAATCAATATCATTTTACTCATAGGTTATATTGTATTTTAGACCGTGCTTCTTTTGATGACTGTTTTTTTCTTAGATTTCAGCAAAGTGTCCGACAAGGTATGCCACAAATTGCTTCTATTCAATCCAGGTCTTTTTAATTAACACTGACATTGGCCTGCCGAAGTAGACTGAGTGTTTCCATACTAACCGCTATCAATTTGTTACTGCAAATAATCATGACTCATCACTGGCTGAGGTTCGCTGTGGTGTGTACCAAGGATCAGAACTAGGGCTCCTTCGCAATTTCTATTAATGACCTAGCTTCTCCGTTGACATCTCAAATTCATTTGTTTGCCGATGATTGCGTGATATGTTGTTGAACAATTACTAATCACAACACTAATGGTCTTCAATCTGATTTGGGTTATACGACTTGATTAGTGTAACACCTGGCTAATGGAACTAAATATTAATAAATGCAAAGTTATGTGTGTGCAAAGGAACCCCAATACTCTTTTGACTTGCTATATTATTAAATTCGTTTAGAACCTGTTAACTCATACAAATACTTAGGTGCCCATATAACTGCAAATCTAACCTGCACACTTCACCATGAATACGGAATCAATAAAGCTACCAGCATGCTTGGTTATTTATATCAAAATTTTTCCAAGCACCATTCTCTAAGATAACTACTTTACAAATCATTAGTGCATCCAGAGTTAGAATATGCTGCAGCTGTGTGAGACCCATTCCATGAAAACCTTATTGCCTAGATCGAGCTTGTTCAAAAACTAGTTCAGTGCAACATATATTTTCAAATTATAACTGCACCACCAGCATAACTTCAATGAAGATAGAGTTAATCTAGCTCTTTTGTCACATGCATCATGTGGAACAATAACATGTTTGAGCCTGTTTCACAAATTTTATCGCCATTCTTCACTTCATTTTCCCCCCTCATTACATGTCACAGCACATTGATCATCGCCACGAACACGGAATTTAAACAGGCAACACTAACACTTTCAGTCAAGTGTTTTTTCTTTTCCAGATCATTGCAGCAGTGGAACCACCTCCACGGAGACATTGCTGCCATTGCCGATAACAAACTCCTCTAGAAGGCATTAGCTGTCATTGTATAATTAGGAATTAGTAGCATGTTACACTGTTTACTTGATTTGTCATATTTGCAAACTATTCCGCGAGGTGTTTGTTATGTTCGCATGCTCAAGCCGCATATGCATCCCGCGGAAGCAAGAGTGATGTCAGCATTACTGCGAAGCTGCTGGTCTCCGACGGCAGCAGAAAAGAATATAAGGCAACTGCAGCCCATGCAGCATTCTGAGTAACTGTGTGGTGCTAAATGCGTCCTCGACCCACGTGACAAATAAGTATTAGCTAACAATGTATAATTAAAAATCCTTATCATGTTATATTGTTTACTTGTTGTCTTTCATCCCATTTCCCAATTGCCCTCTTTAATGCCCTTGCGTTGTGAGGGCAACATCAATGAATAAATAAATTTTTAAAAATCAGTAGCCCGCTCCCCTGTCGAGGAAGTGGGGGTAAGCGAAGCTTGTCGCGTGTTTCTTTGGTGTTCCTCTGAACTAATTGCACTGATGAGTACCCCGTTGTGCTAGAACCACAGCGGGTCACACGCATGAGCACGAGCGCTAACTGAGGGGCACCAACGAGCCAGTTGCAGAAGAAGACGACTATGCTCGAGCCAATGCTGATGATAATTTTCTGTGTACATGGACACTACTGAAATCTGTGAGTTATAACAAGCTTCGCTTGAATAAATAAATAAATAAACGAACAAATAAATAAATAAAACGTCACTGCCCAAACACTCCATACAGATGGTTAACCAGTGAAGCTGAAACATGCAGGCCCGGTGTTTATCACTGGTCTAATCCTGACGGTTCATTAAACGACAGCTGGGTAGGCTGTCGGATCCTCGGTACGCAGTTGCTGCTTGCGCTCGGCCACCCAGGCCTATTCTTGTGCCCGGACTGCAGCATCAGCATGGCGAACACGAGCTCTCCCACGGTGCTACTGTCTGCGCTGTTCTTCGTAAGCTGCCTGCTGTTCGGGAGTTTGTACAATGCGTGGCCTACCCATGTTGAAGTCGGAGAGAAACTGCTGCACGCGCACTCGGCTGTGATGGAGAGAACGACGTCACTGATGGTGCAGCCAATGGCCCTCCTCTCTCTTTCTCTTTTAGATGTGACAAGGGTAGTTCAAGGGCGTGTTACAGGTCCCAGAGCCCACAACCTGGAGTCCATAGGGGTATGTGCCATTGCGCTTGGACCCTTTCTGCACTATCACCAGGATCGGCCCACATTTCTGCGCACATCGGACGAACGGATTTTGGTTTCGCCTAGCCATATAGAGCTTCACTGTAATAAATAAAGTCAATGATCAATTTTTCGGATGCCTGATTTTTCGGACATGCCCAACAATTCAGACGTCTTCACGGCACCGCCACGTACCCCATTGAGTCAATGTATAAGAATGCTTGAAAGTTCAGACGCAAAGAACCTTCGCCATCCGATCTTCTGGACTTTTTGCCAAGACAACAGGTCCGAAATGGCATCAATCGAAGCCACCATCGCTGCCATTTTGATTACCTCGCCGCCTCAAACCGGCGCTCTCGCACGCAGATCCGCTGGAAGCCGTAGCCACAGTATTGTGTCACTGAACTTGGCGTTCATTTGAAGCGCGAGAGCCTCCACCTTTCGTTTCAAGATGCAACCAAAGACAGGCACCTGTGTGGTAATCATGGCATTTTACCACACTAGGAGAGGCTCCTCAAGCTTCGGGTGGACACCCCGACTCGCATTCTTCTGAGCCCCGGTAGTTTTTTCCAGCCGCTTCCAAGATCTTTGCCTTATTTTTGAGGAAATCACCTTTCGCCGTCTGATTTATTGGATTGTACTAACATGGCTATGCTCAGAAAGGGAGAGCAACAAAACAGAGTCGGGCAATCATGGCACCAACATGAAAGAAGGGAAGCACGGGTAGAAGACACGCTCCAGTGTGTTCACGGCCATGGCTTCTAGGTGAAGTATCACGCGAGGCACAGCTTTGGCCTGCTTGTGATGTTTTTGTCACCGATCTCGGAGGCGTGCGGGTGTTGAAAGAGATGGAGAGGGAATACGCATGTCGAGACAGCAAACAGATTTTTAATCGCACGTGAACTCAAGACTCAAACTAAAAAAAGAGAAAATTAAGCACACTAAAACACACTGCGGGAACAATACTAACAAAGATACAAACTAAAGCCTAATATACAAAACAAGTTCTGCTTTGCGCCTACGCTCGTCCGTGGCGGCTAGTTCTTCAAAGTCAGGCAACCCTGTCCTATCGCTGAGACGCACATCTAAAACGCTACAAAAGAGTCACCTTGATGTGCTCGTCGTTGAACGTGTGTTCCAGCTTGTCGGCTCTTTTTCCAAAGCAGTTGGTGTTCTCGTTGATGATGAAGTCGCCTTGCCGTCGTCGCCTCGTCTATTATCAGTGGTCAGTTTGCCGGCACTTTGTCGGTGATAAGCTCGTCAGTAATTCTCCAGTGACGGCGCTCGGCGTTACTTAGGCCCACCTGGCTAGGCCTAGCGTCAGGATGCGTCGCAACTTCTTCACGAGTGCCGACGTGGCATCCCGTGGAGAATCGAACGTGCCGGTCTGCCGCAGAAGAGGGATCCTCTCTGGGGTGCCCGGCCCTGCCGTGAGAGGCTGCAGCCAGTCCAGGAGCCTCGCTCGAACTTGCCGAGGTCGACGGCCACACCTTGGACAGCCAACGTCACGGACTCAGCCAGACCCCCAAGTCTCCCGTCGCCAGAGCGGAGCTGGCGATGCGACCTTCCTGGCCCGGAGCCACCTCGATAATCCCCCGACAGCGCCGTTCATCCCCCGATCACGTCTCGGCTCATGCGCCTCTAGAGCTCGTGCCGTTCCGAACACCGTGCTTCACGTGCTCTTCTTCTTTTCCGCGCTGCAGGTGGCCTCTTACATATGACACTGCTCCATGTTTCTCACGCTAAGCTTTACTGCCATTTTCATTTTCCCGCGGGATGAATTTTTGTTCGTGCTTACATAGGTTGGACTTAAGATCGGATCCTCCTCGGAGAGAAGAATCGAACCATGGAGAAGTGGGCCAAGTATGCGAGAAAATATAAAAAAGAATGGGAGCAAGTCCCCGAGCTCAAAGGCGGGTCCTGGTGCTTTTACTTATAGATGGTTTGCCCGTAACATCACAGATGCAGGTGCTCACTGTGCTAATATCGAAACATGTTTGCCACGATGACATCAGTGCACCACGTCAAGTGAACATCACCCACCGTGTTAGCTTAGCTGGTGAGGTGTCACGCTGCTGGCTCGAGGATGCGGGTTTGAGTCCCGGGCACGGCGGCCGCATTTCGATCGAGGCAAAATGCAGGAACACCCGTGTACTTAGATTTAGGTGCACGTTAAAGAACCACAGATGGTCAAAATGAATCCAGAGTTCCCTACTGCATCATGCCTCCCAATGATATCGTGGTTTTGAGACGGAGACCCCCAGCAATTATTATTAGCACATCAACATCATAGGAGTCCCTACAAACCTAACGAGCTGGCTCACTCCAACGCGCGAGGTGTCGCTTTCCACAGTGGTGGAGAACAGAGATCAACCGACCACATATAACGAAATTACGCAGCACTTTTATTTCGGCAGGAGAGACTTCCCCCTTTCCCACAAGAAGTTAAATAGAGCGCAAGCATTGACCGTCAGATTACTACAAACAGGCTCGTATCCCAGCCCGGCTCTATTACACAAGCTTTATCTCAACACTTATGCCAGTAGTTCTTGCAGGCACTGCACTGACTTCGCTAGCCTAGACCATATGCTCTGGCATTGCCCCTCGTTGCGAGGCATGGAACAAATCAATCAGAACAAGTGGCTCTCCACTATCAAGAGCCCTAATGCCGGGGCGCAACTATGGGCTGTCTAGAGGGCCCACGATGCGGCGGTCGGGCATGGCCTGACTGTCCCAACGTGGGAGCAGCCCGCTGCGTGCCGAGTCGCGTACCTCAGGACTTTCATTAAAGTTTTGCCATCCACCCTCCATGAACATAGTTTACTTTTCACAGTAACCGGCTTTCACAGGATTACCACTGTTATCAATTTGTCGTTTACCTTTTGCTCTTTGTGCGCCGTCGCAGCTTTTACCATTTCGAGCGAGTTACGTTCGGGACGTTGCTCGTCACCGAAAATGACTGCGCACTTCTTACACTGGTGTGCCGTTTCATGCAGTTATCTTGTAAAGCTTCGCTTACACCGATTCAGACAGTGAGTGACACCTGCCGTCTGTCACTTAATTTTAACACATGTTCTTGGCGTGCTAGAGACCTAAAATGGCGGCCAGGTTGATATAAATGAACACAATATAGAGCATGTACCTGGTAATCCAGGCCAAGCTAACTGAAAAAAAAAACAACAAAAAAACGAGAAAACAAAATAGGACGATGAGACAAATAACGCGAGGTATCATAGTGCGAAAGATTGGTTTTGGCTCATGAAAAAAGAAGCCGTGGGAGCGTCGCCGTCGCAGACCGCTGGACAGCTGAACCTTTTCTACCCTTTAGGCGAGGTCACTTGAGAGGTTGATGATGCTGAACAGTATTTTGTGTTCACGACAGCTAAACGCAGAGTTCGTAGTTAATTTACTGCAAATAACTAAAAATAATCACTTAGTACTATCTGTTATAAAATAAAAGCACTGTGATTTCGCCCTCTGCAGCAATTCGCTAGAACTTGAGAGCTTCCGGGGCCAACCAAAAAGTGTTATGTGTGCAAGCATAATGTCGCTATTGTTGAGGTCAAGGGTCAACCACGACAGCGGCACGGACATTTTGTTGCGATGGGTTGTGCGAAAAAGGTTTGCCGCAGTCGAATGTGAAAATGTTTACACATATAAAACTGCAAATAAAAATGGCTATATTTGGCTACGAAATTTCTTGCTGTTTTTTGTGTTTGGCTAGATTTGGGCTACAACTTCTCTAGCTTTGGGCTACGCCGCCTCGTCCGACCTGGCAACACTGACGCCGCCTCGTCTGACCTGGCAACACTGGTAGCACACAGCGTTGAAGACCCCAGTTGATGATAGCACCTGCTACTTTGATGGCACACACTGTCGGCATTTGTTTCTCTTGTTCCAACACCCCCCCTATTTTTTTTTTTTTAGATCAAAGCCTCTTTTCAGAACCACCTCAATGATGCATTGGCTGAGTTGCGGAGGTCTGATACTCTGTTCTTGACCCTCTTAATCCGAGAGATACCTATAAAATGGTGTGTTTTCTGCATGCATTCGTTTTTTCGGATTGCCCAGTTTTTCGTACTTTCTCACCGTTTCCCAGAGAGCCCGAAAAATCGGACATTGACTGTATTTGCACACCCCTTTGTTATGGGTCAGGGCCTCAAGTTGAGTGATGTCCAGCTGCCCTTCTGCACTGGGTGGCATCTGGTGGCCCATCACCCGGTGCTTGTCACCGGACTGCATTTGGCAATGAGGCAGCCACTGAGCTTGGGCTGCTCACCACGGTTCGTAGTCCTTACTGGAAACAGGAAGAGCTAACTGCTCTTTGTGTAAGTCCTTGCGCCTGCTTGTTCCGTAAATGGGAGTGGTTACATACAGGTGAGGTAGAAGCTGTGAGCGCAGCCTGCCCTCACGAGTTCCTCGGTAGTAATATGCACGACACTAATGGTTCAGTAAGCCCCAGGGAGGCTCGATGCAATCCGACTCCGGCCCATAACACATGCAATGTCAAAGGGAAAGTGGAAATACAGGGCGCATCACTGCGGCATTCACACAGTGACGGCTTCCTCAGATTAGTGTAAATGGATCTCGAAGTCCATGATTTTGCTGTGTTGTGTGTTGTTAAATGCAGTCAAAAACGGCGAGTGATGTCGGGACTGCAACACCACCAGAGGTTTAAAAATAAACAGCCCTAATAGCAATAGCAAGGTCTAGAGTTGTGCTTGAACTCCTCGGACAGTGCAGCAACTACAAGTGGGTGCGACATGTTGGCGCCACGCAGCACGGAACTGCTGGGCAGAGGGAACAACACCCTGGCAACTTCCAGGCGTCTCAGAATGCTGGCATAACGAGAAGTGCCGTCAGTGGTATTGCGAACGTCGCACCTTGATGGTGCATGAGATGAGACTGATGGGGGAACCATCAGCATTACTCAGCTCCCAGTGAAGTATTAGATCTGTAAAGAGCACTGGTGCCGGTCCAAATGTCCAAAAACGCCACAATTCTGGCACTGAAACAGGGAGCCATCATACTGCCACCATAGTGCCTAGAATGTACTACTAGCGTGCTGAGCAAAGGTGCCACGGTGGCACCGAGAATATTGCCTGCCACTGGCGGTGGCACAGTCCCGTACTGCAGCGGACCAAGGCGGTCTTGTCAGTATGGACTTCGGAACGTGCCCTTGCACAAAGCGTGGCTTCTGTTCTCGTTTTTTCACATAATTGCATGATTATTCAATAAAATAATAATAATAATGTACGTTTTATTGCCGCGATACCGTGGGCAGCCTCCAGACGGCGTTGCTCATGGGGACCATGCCAACCGTGCAGTCTCCAGGCATCATCAGCGGTGCCACCGTCCCCCGTTGGAGACGCCCAATGGTCGGCACACTAGTCAATATATTCTAGGCACTACACTATGACCGTCTCACTCTGTGCCATAATTTTTAAAAATCAGAGGAGCCAAACTTCCACTTCGTTTCTGCCAACTGCGGTCACAAAAAATAAGTTTGTGGGAAGGCTGGTACCATCTAGCAGTGAAGCATTCACACCGAAATGACAATATGACTGCCACTCATCCGTGGCACTCGGTAGATCAAAGGAAATCCCTGGACAGGTGAAACTTGCCACTGGCATATACAGACGATGCTTGTTATAACGGACGGTGAACAGAGAAAAAAGGTCCGTTACATCCAAAGTCCGTTCTACACAAAATTAGGGCTACAATATGCAGTAAGCCAGCAGAACTTTGCATACACCGCTGTCTAATTTGAAAGAGCGATCAAAACATCGAAATTAAAATAAATAAACAAATAACAGATAAACCGGTTTAGGCAGTAATCGTACAGCCACACGGCATTGCGCCTTGCTGTCTGCCATTTTACAAACGCTGGTCACAGACAAATGGCAATTTTTCCAAGGTAGAGCATATACATACGCCTGCACAACAGCAAGATTACCAGCTGACACAATTGCGGGGAGCCGGCTGGCCAGCGCCCCGCTATGCCGACCGCTATGCCGCCCAACCTGAGCACATCACCACCACCAGTGAAACACACAGCTACTGCTGTTTTTCATACAAAACAGTGGTTGGTAGAATAAACTGCCTAATTTTATTTTTCGCGACAAGCGATGACCACTGTTAAAGCTGCAGCATGAATGAACAAGAGCTGCAGTACGAGGCAACTTCAACTCGGAGCCCCCGTATGGCTGCCACTGCATCGCATGCGATACTGCTCGGCTGCATCACGGTCTATCGTACTCTGGAGGCCATGAATAGCCGCTTTTATCTTTTTTTTTTCTGCGAATGGTTACGATGAGAAATTAAGCACTATCAAAATGACGCATTCCACAATTGTTGGTGGTCATTTTTGAAGCGCCGCATGCCACGGTTTAGGTCTAGCGGTAATCCTGGGCACTTGCTCCTAACTGAGTCAACAGCAGTCGGCTGCAGCGAGATGCTTGCGTCGACGACCCAAAATTTCCGTTAGAGCGGCTTGGCACGCCGTGAAAGCTTGCCACTAGTGTAACCGTTCCTTAAGAAAAAGTGTTTTCGCACATTCTGTGAGTGCCCGGATATAGTTGCATGCAGGGCACTTCCGCATGCATACATTGCCACGGCAAAGTACATTGCACTTACGCCATCTATACAAATTTGCCCACAAAATTTGACCATTGTACGCGACAGTTCATTATAGCCGGGTGCATCAAAAGCGAAATTAGTTGCATTAATATAGGCAGACCAAACAAAGTAAGAAACGTGGTGTGTTATACCCGAAAGTACTATGTTGTATACAGTAGAAACCACTTATAACGTAACCGCTTATAGTGCAGGACCAGAAATAGCGCGGTCTTTTCAGACTCCCGTTAATTTTCCCATAGCGCTCTATGTATACACATATAGTGCAGTTGCGGGAAACGAAATACCGGTTACAGTGCGGCTGGCTGCCTGGGAGTACGGAAGTCAGCGGAGACGGCGAACTCTCCCCTCAAAAGGGCGCCCCAAGGAGTGCTCGAGGAAGAAAGAGACCCGAAGTGGAGGAGAAGGGCACGTGGTGCGAACAAACAGCCAGTGAGGCTGAAACCAGAATCTTGAGTGCCAGTCGTGAGATATCACGGCGCGCCTAGCGAGCGAGGGCCACGAAACTGCCAACGCCGGCCAAAGCTCGCTTCACGATAACGGCAGTTAATGAAACTTCAGGGAGCGGGCGGCGCCGGCACGGCATGGCGAAGGGCGCACGCGGAGACCGTGGAATGTGAGGGAGGAGGGCGGCAGGGAAGCGGATTTCGCCTCGGCAACTCCGCCGCTTTGGTGGCTCCCCTCGACCTCCCCTCGTAACTCCCTCACTTCCGACTGTCACCGTGCGCGCCCGCTGCCGTGCAGGTGCCGCCGCTCCAGCCGTCCCAGCGCCAGCTCCCCAAAGTTTCGTTTTCTGCCGTTATCGGGAAGCGGGCATTTGCTGGCGTGGGCAGTTTCGTTGGCCGGCCTGGGACAGCGCCGCTGCTTCCCTCTGCGCCGTAGCTGCAGCGTGCAAGGTCAACACGTGACTAGAAAGTAGAGGAAGCATAAAGGAGAAAGAAGGGTTCACTGCCATTTTCTACGCGTGGCTACGGTAGCGTGGCTGGGACGTCGGCACGTACACGCATCTTCCGGCACAACGCAGAATCGGCGACATTGCCATTTGAGAGAGGGTGAAATTTCCGCCGCATTTTTTTTCTTTCTTTTTTTTTGTTTTGTTCGTGCGTGACATTGAGGGTTCTCTCCTAAGCTTTTACTCTATGGCGGTGCCGAAGCAATGCCGGTCGGAGGCGCCGCCGCATGAATTATTTTGAATTAATGAGATTCCACTGTAAATTGAATGCAAACGTTCTAGCCGCATTCCTCGACTGTCGCATACGCGTGGCGGCTCGGTGCACATGTTTTGCATATGTGCGGGCCTTGAAAATTGTTGCTTTGCTTATAGCGCGGATATTCGCGACTTCGGCGACTTACTTTATAAGTGGTCTACACTGTATATGGATCCATGGCAACGGGCGTAGAATATTGGAGAAAATGCCTGGATGAGTGAGACTTGTCTTCGGCACAGAAAGGGTTAAAAAGTCAGAGAATCCAAGAAAAACTACTCCACTAGCTGACGGCTAACGGCATGCGCTTTAGATGTACGGAGTGTTATTCTCATTTTGCTCTTATCTCCACCCTTACCTCAGTACCCCGTACTAAGGTGCAACACTATATCTTTTATTTTGTTCCAATTTTTTTAACCACTAGCAATCTGCCTGTGCAATAAGGCTACGTTCAGCTTACATATATATATACATTTTTTAAAAGACACTAAGGGCTCTCCACATTACCGTATTTATTCGATTATAAGGCGCGGGTGCAGTTCGGGGACCCAAGAAAAAAACTTACGTATGCACACTAATATAAGGAGACATAGAGTAGCCGACAGATTATTCAGATTCAGCAGGGACTGTCTGAAATGCTGAATCACTAACACAGCCAGAACACAAAATGGCGACCGTGAAATGGGGGGGGAAGGGAGCTTTACCATGCGGAGTACGAGTTATCTGCAAATTTTGCCTTTGTGTGTGGCTTTACAACATAGCGCGTGCGCTGCCGTAAAGCCACACTGTAAAGAGAAATGCAAAATGCCGTAAAGCCACACCTAAAGGCAGAATTCGCGTATAAGGCGGGGGGTGAATTTGAGGCTAAGGATTTTGGGAAAAAAAAACTCTCCTTATATTCGAATAAATGCTGTAAACGTTAACTTGCAATAATAACTGGTTAAGGTCTCTGTTGCACATAGTGCCTCTGATATTTTTGCTGTTGTTAAATCACTGTTTCAGGAGTTCATGAACTTGTGCTGGCAAGGCTCTGATACTATGTACTTTGGTGAACCTCTGTGTGCTGTGGCATGGTATTGTGGTGCCGCCTAGCGAGCATTAGAAGAAGGAAGGCATTTTCTGCCCCCCTTTTACTTTTTTTGCATGTCTCTTTTGCCACACTCACTCAGTGATGTGTAATTCTAAGACTGCACTTCCAAAAATGCATGGTAAGGCACTAACCCCCCGCGATACGGTACAGTCACCGACCGATAATTCAGACAGCTTGCCAGAAATGTTGGAAACTTTACAACGCACCACTAGAAATTTCAGACTCTCGCTCTGTCTGTGCCAAAGCGACCAAGAGTTGACCAAGTCGATCAGAAAAAGCGATATTTTAGTTTTGAAACGTCGCTGGCACCTCTGCGAAACCAAAAGTTGTGAAATTACAGTCGCTTAGTCAATCCAGTCTCAGCCAACTCTGCACAAACCACAGTGCAAGCCAAGACACACTGCTAAGCTTTAAAGGACTGCATCTACTGCACTTGCAGTTTGTTGTGCGATTTCCGCATGTTCAGATTTGTTCCTTTACGTGCTAAATTGCTACATGATCTTGAGCGACTGGTATTACAGATTTTGGTAGGTCATCAGACAGCTTCAAACGGCGCCAACTCTACCCTCGATATATCCATTAAAGAGGGTGGAGGGAACTGCCAGACAATGACAGTTATGAAAAAAACTGCGATCACACGGCTATCAGGGTGTGGTCAGCCTCTGTTTAATATGTGTAACACTATGTAGTTTGTTCCACAATAACTACCCCAGGCAGTTATTGCTTGTATGTCCGAGACTTACTTTCGCATTTTTTTATGGACCAATAGTGTACATACATCCCTACCCCACAGACATGTATTGTATTATTATTATTATATTCATGCTGTTCTTCCTCACTTTTAACCTTGTACATTTTGTTGTCCCCCTCTGCTGTAATGCCTTAAAGGCGCTGCAGATATTGTGAATAAATAAATAAAATAAAAGTTTCAGAGGGACGAAGATTTGATGCCTTTCGAGACCACAATTCTGTCTGTCTGTAGCTACAACCAGGACATTGGTCGAAATACTGACAGGTTTCAGCTAAGTGTATGTAGCACATAGCAACACACTGACCAGCTTTTCTGGTCAGCTTCTAAATACAGGCTTATTTTCTGGCGAATTTGATGTTTCAGACACTGTTTAATCAGATCTTTTAGGCAGTGCCCGCCAAATCCCAACTATCGGTTGGCGACTTTATTCACCCCTGTACTGCATACATTATTTAGCGCAATATTCAAAGGGGCTTTCTTTTGTTCGAACTCTGCTTTATTTTAATAGACTTCCGGTCCTCTTGAAATTCGAATTAACAAGGTTCTTCTGTAAAACGCCAGCTGAGTCGGACACATACTAAAGTCTCTATTCATCCTTTTTTCTTGTGGAAGTGTGTGCCCACATTGACACCTCAAATTTTGGGGGCCAGACACCAAAACCTCTGTAGGAAACACTCAAAACAGCTGACTGCTGTGAAATGTTTGCAAAGTTGCTGCTATCTCGTTATTGCAATGCCCATACAAATGGCTAATAAGTAGCACAACATTTGTAGAAAGTACTCACAATAGGTTAAGTTGCATTTGCCGTCGGATTAGTGCATTCTTTTCGTTGACCAGGGCAAACCATTTCTGCATGCAGCGGTCTTCTTCCTCCTGGTCGCCTGCACAAAAAGATAGGAAACAATGAGTGTTTTTGAACAAGCACCAGGCTCGGACTTTTCGAGCAGTTATACTTGGTATGTCAATTCACATTATAATAATAACACAGAAGAGCATAATGGAGGCTTATTAATAAGAATTACCAGCATAAGATTTGAACCTGATGTCGGATCTTAATAAGTAATACATAATTTTTTTTTATTTTGAGACTACGAAATGCACATGTTACTTATTCAAATACACGAAGTTGGTTTTAATCAACCTGCCTAAGCTAGATGTTGTCTCAAAAGGCTGAACGCAACTAGAAGCCATTGTTACCAGGCCGAAAAAAAAAATCATGCAGATTTCATGCACTGTAGGAATTGGTGTAGCATTGGGCGATGAAGTTAGGAAATTTACAGGCGCAAGTTCGAATCAGCTAGCGCAAGACAGGGGTAATTGGAGATTGCAGGGAGAGGCCTTTGTCCTGCAGTGGCCATAAATATGGGCTGATGATGATGATGTTAAGAGACACGGAGCAGTCTTTCCTCGCATTTCATGCAGCAGATTTTGGCGACAAATACATTCCATAACCATCCTTGGATACGTCAGTGGATATTAGAGACACTCGCTGAGAGATATGATACAGCACTATTACGGACCAATGTATCTTAACTTCTGGCCACCACAAAGAACGCTTCACTAAGACATGGCCTTCCAACCACAGCCAGTTATGTCCAACTGAAACTGTAGAATTGGCGTTTAGAAACAATGGTTGCAAATGAATGATGGAACGGCTGCACGGGCTTTTTCTCTAGGTGTAGAACGTCTATTCGTTGTCAGCTAGCAGAGTGCTGGCTACAACGGTGAAATTTATCAAACACGAAGCCTAGCACCTAGCAGCAGCCACACCAAACCACTGGGAGGTAGGCAAAGGAAGCATCGCTTTAAAAGCAACACTTCATGTGACGATCTGGGATACATACCGGGTGCGCAAGGTATTTGAGAAGACAATTTTGGCTTCAGGCAGAGAATGTCTCCAGCAAAAATAGACATATTTTCAGCTAACTTTGGGAATTACATCTCTTATGGTTTATTTCGACAATTACTCAATGAATCTGCCATCTGCAGTAATAACCGATTCAATTCAGCTTCGGAAACGGCTGCATGCACGGATCAGGTGGTCCTTAGAGATGCTGGCCATTGAGTCAGCAATAGTAGCCTTCAGCGAGTCTTTTTGTAACATGTGGCTGTTTGTTGGCCTCTCTCTCAACGACGCCCCAGACATAGTAGTCGAGCGGATTTAAATCTGGAGAACTAGGAGGCCACAAGTTGGGAGTGACGTGGTCGTAGAAGTTGTCAGCCAGCCACTCCTGGGTGACGCAGGCGGTGTGGGCGGGAGCCGAATCTTGCTGAAAGACATAAGGTCTTCCTTTCGAAACAGTCTCTATCCAGGGCTTTACAACGGTGGCAAGTACCTCCACGTACGCGGAAGCATTAACGAGGAGTCCTTCTGCCAATAAGTGTGGCGGCATGACGTCACCCTCATTGCTGACGACGGCTAACACCATCACAGACGATGAAAATTTTGTGAGCATCACTGTAGGCACCTCATCAGCGCTTTCGCAAAGCCACCTGTCGTTACAGCAGTTAACTTTTTGGTCTTGGTCAAAGTTCTTTTCATCTGAAAAAAAAAACAAAAAAAACACAGCATTCCAGGCTCCTCAGGTCTCTTCAGCTTGCGTAGCAAGCGCTTGGACCGGAGCAGACGATTCTCCCAAGTTTTATCGGACATGAATTGCCCCCTCCTCCTGACATAGGAATGGTACCTCAAGTCCTCGAGCACATCGAGCCTGACAGTCGACTCTGCAACTTGGAGCTCCTTTGCAATGGCCCGCATTGACTTCCCTGGGTTGTCACTCACGATGAACTGCAGCTGCCGGAGAAAATCAGGAGTTCTGACAATGTCTGACCACTGACTGCTTTTTTCCTTTTCACCACAGATGCCACATCACCGCCAGAACACATCAGTTCTGTCCGCACCTCGTAAACGAAAGACTTCGATACGTTCAGAAAGGTGGCAATTTCCAAGTCGCTGTAGTGTGCGACCAGGACTATGCGGACTGCATGGCATTTAATTTCCTGCGTCAACCGCAGCTTGTAAACGAAAGACTTCGATACGTTCAAAAAGGTGGCAATTTCCAAGTCGCTGTAATGTGCGACCAGGACTGTGAGGACTGCATGGCGTTTTATTTCCTGCGTCAACCTGTACGCTTCCATCTTTGAACAAACTGCACAGTATGAATGATAAGGGGTCAACGAACAAGTCAACGAACAAGGTGCACGCCTAGATAGATACGATGAGCCTGCTGGTGTCTATGGTGATAAGGAATAGTGTTCTCAAATACCTCGCACACCCGGTATATATACTATAACAATGCTTAAACCCTGTGTGGAGAAGTCCTGGTTTCGGGCCACACTTGCGGTTTCGGTTTCAGGCCACAGTTGCACCAGTCTTCCACTTCTTCCTCTTATGTTGCTGCTACTTTCCAGAAGGATGAGATCACTCACAGACGAAATGACAAGTTTCCACAACCCCCACCAGGTGTCCCTCCCACAGCTATTGCTGCAAATTCAAGTCCCACCTGAATCTAAGCCCCTAAGTGTTTTCGCATTCAGCGCCCCACAGAAAATGTAGCCACAATGACCGGGAATTGAACCACAACCACATCCTCAGCTCTGCAGTAGATTGCCATGACCACTGAGTCGGCTGGCAATAGCAGCTGGTAAAGAGGTAATGGCTGAGGACGAGGCCAGCTCAGAATTAAGAGTTATGCATTGAGCTGTCCGTGATTGCACTGTGCCAATAATAAATGCAATAATGCAGGACATCATGGAGACTGCCACTCACCGCTCTTCATCACCTGCCGCAGGTACGGCTCGAACCGCTCTGCCTGGGCGTCGACCCGTTGCCGTTCGCGCTCCAGCGCCTCCAGCTCCAGCTCTACATAGGTTTGCCGCCGCCGTGAGCCACTGGACAGCTGCATCATAGAATGAGCATAAATAAGAGAGCCAGGTGACGAATCATGTTACATTTCACATTAACTTGCTTGCAAATTTCACAATGCATATGTACAGAAACTGTTTCGACCTATAGCCTATGGCTAGTGTATTAGTATGTCTGGCACAAAAGTACAATTGAAGGTGTGATAAATCAGTCAATGTTCAGACAAAAAAAAAAAGCTGATGAATATAACGCAAAGACCATCACTAGTTCACCAACAGAATTTTCCTTCTTAGCAGGACATAATTTTTCCAGCTAATAAAATGCGGTTCCGAAAGTGCAATACACCAGTCTAAACTAATGCATTGTTTCTGAGTCCCCAAGAGGAGACCACGTAACCCACATTTAGCAGTGTTTGCACAAATCATTGTCACTTTTCTGAGCTCTTTGCCAGGGTTGCCATGCACTGAATTTGGCTGCATTTTAAGTGTGCCGCAGTTGGCAAAAAAAAAAAAACATCTTTGAATCTTTTAAACATCAGCCTCTGTACTATATATTCCCAATCTCACTACACTCGTACAAAAACATTCGTCCTTCCTGAAGCATTCTGCCACACAATGCCAGTCCTAGCACAATGCCTGCTGCGCAATGCCTGCTGCACAATGCCATGAACACTCACCTCACTATCTCGACTCAGCTCCTCAGACCGCTCGGAATCGTCTGAGCCTGCAAAAAGTTGGCATCACTCGCATCAGGCAACTGCAGGTTGAAAATGGAACAGCGTTTGGTTAACAACACAACAAACAGCATCACCCAATTAAACGTAATTGTTAAGCAATTGTTAATAATAACAAAAAAAAAGGAATGAAAGTGTTTTGAAATATTAATTGCACGCACGTCCTTTTTCACATTGTTTCTGATCATTCTATCCTACTTCACAACACGAGGAAACCTGCACAAGTGCAGCATGTGACCTAATCATATTGTTCAAAGGTTAGAACAGAAGCGCAAATGCGAGTTTCTAAATATAGATGATGACGAAGTGGAGCTCCACAGACTTCACATTGTTGGCGCAGCCAAGAGCTGTGTTTTGTGAGGGTTAGCTTCTTGCAAAATTAATAATTTCATTGAAATGAAATAACAATGACAGGTTATCTTATAATTTGTACTAATTACTGTTACGGCACCGAGTTGGTGCAAACTTAATTCTGACATAACTTAATGCATCAATACACAAAAGCTGCGACCTTATACATGCTGTGCCAGTTCTTTTGCCAGTGTAGCTGTGACAACATTAGTGTTGTACACAGCCTTTTGTGCAATGTGTTCTGCTACATGGCAGATTCTGATATAAAGCAGCTATAATAAAAACAAATCGAAAAAGGCAGAATAACTCTCCACTCCTGTCAATATGGAATCATTTGAAGAGAAGTACACAGGCACAGTAAAGTCCACTCTTAAGTAGAACAAGGTTCATATTTCAGCCAATATAATTTCAATATTTCATTAACGTTGCTGGGAGCACATGCTCGATACTTACTGATAAAAAAATATTTCTCCAGGCCCTCCTATCAAAACTGCACTGCAATCGGCTGGAATACTGATTAGATGTTACTCCTAATAAGAGTACACAGTACCTTCAGTGCACAGTGTACTGTACCTTCAGAAAAAATGCCTACAGTTAGCCAATCTGAATAAACAATTTACTTACGATTGGGTTCACGTCTGCAAAAACATTTCAGCAATATACCACCATGCATCGGAGGCATTCGCACAACTGCTGGCTTTGCAAGGATACTGGAACAGCCACAATGCGCTCAAAGATGGCCCCCTATTGATCACCACCCGAACTTTCCCTTTTCGAAATGATCAGAGTACCCTTACCAGTCAGACTTACAGTGGAAAAGCCTTCTGTGTCTACTAGATGATGCTTTGCAGACACTACACACTATGCAGTTTCCTACGGTAAGGGTGAAAAAAATCAGGCAGAGTGCAATATCAGGCAAGTTGTCAAATGGCTGTGCTTAGGGGCAGCATGGTAACGGAACTGGAGGGGAAAATGAAATGTTGACAGTCTCGCACGTCAGCGCACCCAGGATTTTTGTCTGGATAGGGGTGGGGGTTGCAATTTTGTCCAGAATTCATGACAGTTTTTAAGAGGCTCTAAAGAGAATAGCATTATGGTAAGAGAGTACGAATTGTGGAAAGCAGATGTTATGCAATCGGCTTACCATGTCAGTAAATTAACCTCACGATAAAGGTATTGATGTAACAGTGATAATAAAATAGCTACGAGACGCATGTTTGTGACGAATATGTTCAATGCAAAGAGTCGCTTTGCCCCTTGGCTCCCTTATTGCGAAGGCTTCATTACAAGTGCCTCCACAGTACATGTGTAACACAAAATTTGTTAGCTTTTTTTAATAGTTTTAACACATTTCCTCACAGAACTCGCCAACGCTACCACTTCACACTGTAATATTGATGCTATTTGTGGGAAAGTGTGCCTCTCTCTATGAAGCCTGCTGACTTATCAAGAATGGCAGCCGCTGGTAGGAAATAACCTTAGAGATCATCGTTGGAACCGAGGATTCCTGCAAATGTGCTGGCAAGTGCAAGATGTACCCAAATATTTTTTTATTGGGTTGTCTGCTATATAACAGCATTAATTTTTTGCAGGGATCATGTGATCCCTTCACGACGAATGCTGACAGATTTTGACAACTGTAACTGTCTTTAACATGTCTATAACAGGGCAACTGTGATATCCACAGCAGCCACTGCATTAAGGTGCGCATACACTAAAAACTGCTTGGTGATAGACTGTATTGCCATGGTGTGAATGTGGCATGGATAATAGCAACAATGAACACGGAACATATCATAGCAATAATCATCATACGGGTCGCAGGCTCCATTACCGCTCAAGAAAAAAAAAAAAAGGATGGCTGCTGAGGCAAAAACAATCTTCTGATAGTAAATATAGCATGCACGAAGTGAACGTTTGTCTTCCAGTTCCGTGACCACGCTGCTTTCAATACTGCGTTAGGCAGGTGCAGTGGCATGCAATGATAAGGACCACATTCTGGAACAACCACTTTGGCCAATATATCACCTTTAATTAAGCGTGTGCAAGTTGGCCAGACCAGCGGAAGCATTTAATGACACGAGTGAATTTGCGGGAATGCTTGGATCGGCATCAGACTTTCACATTTACTGACCTGCAAAGCTGTTTTGCCACTAGAACTGCTCTGGGAAGGCTATTAGGCTTTCTGGGCTGATGAAACATTGAAACCTTGTTTGAATAAAGTTCATGACTAAAGAAATTTTGGGCCTAAAAGTGCGATTTTGTAATATTGTCACATGAACATTGTTTTTATTTTTACCAGTGAACGCTTTTCTGCAGGTACCACTGTTATCCAGTTATCGCTTGGCGCAAATGTAACAAAGTTAATCTGAAGCGTCTCTCGTCAATAGCAGAATGTAATGAATATATGCTTACAGAATATTGGATATAAGAATGTGACTTCATTAGACCAAGGTTCGACCATACAACCCATCGTTCGCATGCTGGCTGAATCGCCTTAAATGCAGCTCCCACAGCCACTACAGTCAAACCTCGATATAACGAACCACGATTTAACGAAATTTGCGATGTAACAAAACCTCGATATAACGAAATTCTGGTCATGGTCCGGCCACAATATATAGGCGTCTATGGGTTAACCAACTCGTTAGTTCACGTATGCATCGGCTCCTCTATCGATAATTCGAACTGCGCGCCGCTGCGTGGTGGTATTTTATACTGCCGCCGCAAGCTTTCAAGGCTCAACGATAGATGGCGCAAGCGCAGCGGCGTCACTGTCGTCATTGTGCTCGCTCTTCGCATCGTGTGGCGGTTCGTGCCGGACATGTCTGCGTAGTCTCCGTGTCCTTTGTGTGCCGCACATTCAGTCGCTAGGCCTCGTGTACGTCAGAGCTACGAAGTCGTTCGGTGCCGTGTCGCTACGATGTGACGCTGCTCACGGCCTTGCATATGTTGGTGCGTTCCTGGGATCAGGTCACGGCAACAACTGTTGCCAATTGCTTCCGCCACAGTGGCTTTTGTGTGACCAATGAGGGCACAGCTTGCGAGCCCGACGAGCGCGAGGCCGTGGTCATTCCTGCCGGATTGCGGGATGCGCTGGAGGACGTGACCTTCGACGACTACGTCGATGCAGATCGCTGTGCAGCGGTCTGCGGCACAATCACCGACGATGATTTAACGAAATTTGCGATGTAACAAAACCTCGATATAACGAAATTCTCGATATAACGAAGTTTTGCGCTGCAAGTACAACTTCGTTACATCGAGGTTTGACTATAATACCAGCGAACAACTTTTCTTGGCAATGAAGCGAAATCTAGAGGGACAGAACTTCTCACATGTACGCCGAAGCAAAGTATTCTGTGCGAGTTTGGCGCAGTTTCGGTTTCTCCATTCCTGCGTACCTCCTTACTTTCCCAAATATCGGCAGCTAATCAATGTTCATAGACATCCCATATGCAATGCCATCGGGTTCTGAATTTTTAAAGAACCGAAGAGAAATTGTGTGCCTCATTTAGGTGCAACATGTAATTGTTTTACAGAGATGTTTGCGGTTATGTTGCTTATGGCACAGTTTTATACTTCTTCAACAGTGAAGCTGTTAAGGGAAATTCAGTTCTGTAGCCTTCGCCTCATACTGTAGAAAGAGTGTCTGCGAGTATAACGCCAGAATTTCTCCCAGTAGGAGACCCTAGGCTGCTAAGAGCGATTGTTCCAGAATACGGCCCAGGGTTTTCCAGACACATGCAGAGGCCAACGTGTGCACACAAACACAGCAGGCAGGACTGTCTCTACTCACCACCTATGCGCCTCTTCTGGAACTGGTGAAACCTGGCAGGCCGCAAGGAGCTACCTAGAGAACCACACCACCACTTTCAGCATGCACGCCACCCCCTTCACCAATGTCCCACATCCGTCACCAATCCCTCCCCAACCGTCTGTTCCAGTGCAATGTGCAGCAAGCAGGCATGCGTCTCATGCTGGTGTTACAAAAACGTTAAAGGGATACTAAAGATAAAATATATTCATCAAGTTGAAAAGAGTGTAGAAAGACACAGACAACTCAGCAGATGACACAAGTATTATTCATCTCATAACACCATCAACAACACTAGTAGTTGTGCTGTTTGCACTGCGGACGTCTCTAATGCTGGTTGCCTTGCAGTGGCGTCAGTGCTTTTACTGTGTGCTGACTTGCACAGTCTGCACAGCTGAAAATAAAAGTGCTGGTCGTCTCAGCCACACCACCCATGCTTGAGCCATCTGCTCGCTCTATTTATGCCATCTGCTTAGCAGATGACACAAGTGCTGGTCGTTTAGTGATGACACAAGCAAAAACACCACCAGCAGAAACACCAGTGCTTGTACCATCTGCTCTTTCAACTTGTGCCATCTGCTCAGCAGATGACACAAGCACTGGGCGGCTTGAGAAGATACCAGCAACAGCACCAGTGCGTGTGCCATCAGCTCTCTCTATTTATGCTGTCTGCCTAGCAGATCACACAAGAGCTGGTCGTCTTGTGACGGCACTAGCAACTACCCCAGTACTTGTGCCATATGCTCTTTCTACTTGTGCTGTCTGCTAACTCATCCGTGTCTTTTGGGCTGCTTTCAAGTTTCAAACTCTCTAGGGGTGTTAAAGATAAGTATGGAGGCTCATCCACTAGGCCAAGCCAACATCTGACTTAACAAGTATCAAACCAAGGTAAAGTGACAGGTTAGTTTTTCAGGGTGTCTACAGTGTCACTTTTATTGAGAACTAGAGCTTCTAACAGTTATATTTAGAAGGAAAAGTGGTGCTGGGGGTGCTGAATGCATGGGGATGCCTGAAAGTGGGCAACTTCAGATTGCCGCCTTACTTATGGAGATCCTGGACACCTTGCTGATGGCTGGTGTTTTTTTCGATCACAATTGTTTAGTCTGTGCTCCTTTGCGCTCAAATTTTGCACAGAGGCAGCATTTCGAAGTGAGTGTAGTTTTAACACTCGTTCGCAGGCTCACTTACCCAATTTCACTTATAAATTCCAATATGGGAGCCATCTGTGGCAACTCAAAATATGTTGATTATATTGCTAGTAAACAGTTGTGACATGTGTCACGAATACGGTGAACACCGTGTCTTTGCCATGACAAATGGCACCAGTGTTCCGCCGTAGCATGACTGAAATTTTTAGTGGTGCCACCACGGATGACACCAATCACCACTTCCATCAAATACCCGGTACCACCACAATTTTTCTGGTATGCATTATTTCTGATACTGCATCACCACTCCATCAACACCTTTAAACATTTTCACGAAAATAACCTATTTTGTAAGCTTTATGAAACATTTGGGAGGGTTGGCAGATATGTCTGTGCAACCCAAGCTCGGAGGAGCTGCGTGCTAAATAATGACTCAATCTCTTTTTGCGGCGTGCATCATATCCCTTTCCATCATTCGTTCATTTTTCCTTGGTTTTCTTGCAAATGCTCTCGTTAGTGACATCATCAGAAGCTAGCTCAGGTCAAGCAGGCAATCCACAAGTGACATTGAACGCACTGAACCTAAAGTTCCTCGGAGACTCAATTTATTAATGCTTTGTGCATTGATTTCTTTCCTATCGCTAGCTTCTGTTTCTTAAGTCCTCTTTCGAACACCTTGATTAGTGATGTTCACAGAGTTTCATCAAAAAGTTATACTAACGAAAAATGTGGCGCTAAGGAACTCGATATACTCCGACGTAACGTCGATGCGCGCGCACGCTGAGCACAGCGACGCTACGCTAGCAAAACGCGAGCACTCTATAGTCTGACGCGAGGCGCGACCGACACGACCAGCGTCTGTCGGCGCGAAATGCAGCATGCCAACGACGCTACCCAGACTGCACCGCGCCCGCGTTTGGCGCGGTGCAGATTGGCGCGAACCTGGAACTGGGAATCGTTTCGAAAGTTCCTAATAGGCAGCGCCACTCTGCTCATTACTGAGCATGCGCTGCTTTGGCTGCGGCCACTGCGTCGGGCCGCGTTGCGTTGGACTATAGGGCAGGCGGATTTGCGCCTGGCGTGGCATCGTGCCAGGCGCAAATCTGTCTGAAATTGCATGGTGGCTCGATTGTTCGTATCATCCACCGTGGCGCAAGAAGCGGTTTGCAACATTAGAAATTTAGCACATTGTAAGCTAATGGACTGGGGCTGGGACTTTTGAAAAATTCGTATCATCCCAAAACTCATATCAGGCGTGATCGTATCACCAATATTCTAGTGTAGTAATTTTAGTAGGAAAGTCTGTGGCAACATTGGCAGATGTAACCCTGCGAGAGAGGCCAGCAATGTGTGGGCAGCATTGGCCCTTAAGAGAGCTGCACACTCCCCGATGATTCAGTCTGTCAGTACTGCATGTGTTGTCTTCCTTTCTAATGCTTGATGCCATTTTCCTGTTTTCCTTCAAAATTTCTCATCAATGACATAGCGGTGAGCTAAGGTTAAGCAGGCAATCTTTAGGTGACGTGTACAGCACCTAACGTCAATAAGTCACCAGAAACCCACAGCTTCAGCAAGAAAGCTGCAACCTCAAAAAAGCCCCAAAAAAAGCTCACCGGAGGCTCATTGCTTTAATGCTGTGCAAATAGATTTCTTTCTCACCCTTGGTCCTATCTCTTGAACTTCTTAATTAGTAACATCAGCAGACGTTAGAATCAAGATAAGCCGGCAACTCGCGAGCGACAACATCCTGCAGTACCCACCCTCGGAAAGCCGTACGCTCCACGAAGGGGTCTGCCGAGCCTTGAGGTCGTCCTGACTAGCCGCGTCCTCAGAGGATTCTTTGTGGCCGTTGGCGGTCTGGGTGCCGGGCACCGGCGTGTCGGGGCTGCTGGGCTCGCTGACGTTGTTGTTGTTGTTGTTGTGGTGGTGTGCGCGTTGCCCCTGTCGTGCCTGCGCGATGATGCGCCGCGCCCGCTCCCGCAGTTGCTCCTGGTGCTGGCGCTCTTCCAGCGACCCAGGGCTGAGCTCGCGGCCGGCCGGCGGCTGGCGGGCCTCTTCCAGCAGCTTCCGCGCTCGCTCCTGAAGCTCGACCAGCCGGCTCGACGGCCTCTGTGCAAGAAGAGGGGCGGTTTAGGCGCCATTGTTCGGCGAAACAAGTGTTTCCCGAGCCTGTGGGCCATGGGGTACCAAGCGCGTTCAAAAGAACAGAAACAAGTGGACAGGGGCAATTATAAAAACCCAGATTTGCAAGCACGCTTCTCTACACTGCACATTTGGCAAAGTCATACCACCTCCTGTTAACCTGTGAACATTACAATCAGAAAATATGTAAAAAAAAAACCACACAAACACGAATGGGGGGTGGGGGGATAGAACAAATTTTTTTGCTTGCCCTGAGCCTTTCGTGAGATGCACTTTATTAACAATGATTTACCTTTACTGCTCCTCGTGAAGCATTGGAGGGCAGTGGGAGAGAAAGAAAGAGTTTGAACGGCCATTCTGCAGCAGTGCGCTGTCTTGCGGTATATTGTGTCTTGCGCTGGCCACTACAGGGCCGCACGCGCATGCACTATCACAATTTCTTAAAATATTTTGGAATCTTGCGCCACCGAATATCTCGTCACTTTCAACACATTTACGACAAGAGAATTTATTTGTTCGTAAAACACGAAGGAGTCCAAATTCATTAAAAATTATGGGAAATTCAAGAGCACGCAGGTATGTGAAGTAATGGCAGCACCACGCATGGCTCAAAATGAAGCTGAATTGCAAGCTCTGCGCAAGTTGCAGCTCATATTCTGTGCATAGTTTCGTCACTATAGCCGCATTTACATTTTCCATGCGACAAGAAAGCAAAAACTATGCAAAAATGGTTGCGCGCTGTTAGCTTGGCAAATTACCTAGCCGGAAATCTAGCCTTACAATAATGAAGGGTCCATTAGAGAGCACCAGCCTGCATAGTATTAACTTGGAAGACAAGAGGCAGAGGAGCACTGAATTCAGACTTTCTAGCTTGATTTTATGTCTAACGAAGCACATTTTATTGCTGATGTAAGGTCCACACCATCATAAGCCTGTCTCGCATCAGATGTGCTACGCATGAAATAGAATCGAATATTCATAAATTTCATTTAAAGCTAACTGCTCACTTAATGCGTTCATATGTCGGGCTGTCGGATAATGGCACTAATATTGCTTGTGTGGTGTGAGCATTATTTTATGATGGGGACACTGTTTACACTAAGATCAGGTAAGTGATTTAAAAAAGTTGCGTCACTCTGCATAGGAAAAGTTTTCACGAGTGACAAGTTCAGAGCTGCCGAGGTTAGAATTTGAAAGTTACAACAGTCAAAGTCAGAATATACTAAATAAAATACTGAGACAAATACTAAAAATTCTTTGATTATTCAAGATGTTTACTGTTTATTAAAGTTTTACAGACTTTGTCCTGTCAGGACGCTGTGAACAGCAAGACTGCTCTGCGCCAAAGAAAAATTGAAATTTTCATGAAGTTTATTTATGCAACATTCAGGCAACGGTAAAAATATTTTGCTAACATTATGGATTGATCTCATACGTTGGTGTCAGTCCTACGGGGTAGGCCTGTATACTCAAAAGGTTCGTGAGATCAGGCTACAGAAAACCGCACAGTGCCTGAACTTGTATTCTTTTGGAATTGTATTGCCTTTAACTAGGAGGAAATTAAAAATATAGAAATTATTCATGTCAATATTACAATCGTAAGCATGCAGGAAAAATAAAAAATTCTGGGGCTTTACGTGCCACAACCACAATCTGGTTTATTAGAATCTAATACGCGCCTTTTTTCCTGAGATAATGGGGCTGAAATTTGGCTGCACTTTACTATCGGATATGAAAGCAAAACTGCTTTCGTGGTATTGGCAGCAGCCCCCCATTAGAGCCGTAATACGCAGCATCACTACAATCACAAAATGGCGACAGAGCACGTTTTCGTGAAGGTTGCTGTAGGTTCATTTTGTGCTCGACTACTATCGGGAGCAATATTCTTGGTCAGTAACTTTTCGAGATACTATCAATTTCACAAGATTTTGCGCGACTTGTCACAGGATGTGTCAGCACATACAGCCACCAGGGTTTCTGCTGGTGTGCCAGGACCGCTGTCAGCCGCATATTTAAACTAGTTCGATGCAGAATCACAAAAAAATCTCACAAAAGTGACAGTTTTATCTCTAAATGTTATCGCTCGAGAATATGGCCCTTGCGTGCTGGCTTCTTGTGGCCAATAAAGCGCAAATGGCAACGAAAATGTGCTGCTTTCCTTATAAAAGCTCATCTAAAGAAAATCCCCTTCTGTGAAAGTAAGTTCAGCACATGACGTATTTTCTGATGGCTAACATGGGAGGCACACTATATTTTTGTTTTATAAATCATGGACACATCACATTCAGGTGCACTTTAATTCTCTTACTTTAACCTTCAAAAATTGGGTGTGCGTTAGAATAGGGTAAATGCAGTATGAAGCACAACATAGTGGGGGGACTTTGCATTAATTGTGACATCCTGGGGCTCTCTAACGGGCACCTAAATCTAAGCACACAAACGTCATTGCATTCTGCCTCCAACGAAATGCGGCCATGACCGCTGGGATCGAGCACACACCCTCGACTTCAGCAGTGCAACTCTAAAAAACGAACACCTTATCATAATCATAAAAGTTGGCAGGTATGCAAGTTGTAAAAGACGAGCTTCTGCACGGCAGGATAAAGAAATTGTAATCAGCGAAGTCCACTCACGGCGACACTTGCCTTCTTGGGGTCGATAAGCGGTGACACGAGGGCCTCGGGTGGCGAGGGTTGCCTGGTTGGCGACAGGTCCAGCACCCGACATGGCACACGGGTCTCTGGTTCCTCAGGTACAGCTTCTTGCGTCTCGACACCTTCACAAGACGGCACTGTTTTCATTGTTTAGTAGAGGTGAGACAGTGTCAAAAGACAGGGGACACATTAAAGGCGAACAAAGCAAAGTGCTGGACTGTTAGGCTTGTAGCACAGCTCAGATCGAGCTGTGCTACAAGTGATCGGGTGGAAGGCATAATGAAAAGGAATGGAGAACAGGGTGAGCGCTCTCCATTTTTCGTTCCTTTTCATTATCCCTTCCACCTTCCTTTTTGCTTGTTTTGAGGTGCACTACAAGCCTAAAAGTCATAACATACCAACTCGTCCAAACTGCTACGCTTTTGACAAAGCGCTGCAATGCACCTGCTTACCCGAAGGGCATCAGAGCAGATGCTGGACGGTCGCCGCAGGCATTCTGCGCGTATGCAGACTTTTGCACAAGGGTTGCACTGCCATTATCAACATATGAACAGTGTCGGCACAACTTGAAAATCTGCACCACCTTTTTGTACAGTGTTCAAGCATTTTAATGTACACAATGTGCACAATTTCCAAGCAACTACCATGCATTGTTCCCATTTCCAGGTTTACCTGCACTTCTAGCTGCAGCCTAAGTCAGAATTTGAAAGGTACACTTGGGACTACTCCATTCTTAGAAACCAGCTATAGAATGGCTGCATGTTGTACGTTTATGCAATTATGCATAAATGGCCTGCACAGCTGTTCTTAGCTGCTCACGTTTCAGCTTTTGCACTGTACAACTCTCTCCATGTGGTGACAGCCGAACATTTGTTTTGTGCCTGCATGTTGGTAGTCGCAAGGGCACCTAATTAACCTAACTAATTACACTAACTAAAATAATCCCTATCTAGACTAACAATACTAACTAATATAAGAACTAAAGTTACTAATCAACAAAGCTTATTCCATAACTAATAACAAACTAAGCTAACTAAGCTCATCGATACCAAACTTGGCGCATTATAGCCTCAGTTGCTCTCGTGCCATAAAACCCTACATAACTAAGCAAACCTAAACTAAATAACTAACTTAACTATAACTAACCTAAATAACTAACTTAACTATAACTAACAAAGCTAACTGAACAAATGAACTAAGTTAATAACTAAGCTAACTAGCTAAATAATTAACTGGCTAGAAACTAACCTAATGAAATATAACTGACTTAACTAAAATAGTTATTCAGCCAACTAAACTCCCCAGTAACTAAACTAACTCAACTAACTTGACTAACCTAACTAAACAAAAGAATAACTAACCTACTAATCAAATACAACTATAAGTAAGAAACTATAACTAACCTAAATGGCAAAACTAAATTAACTAGTGAGATATAACTATAATTAACTAACTAATCTACTAGCAGGACTAATTAACTAATCAAATTAACAAATTATTAACACCTACCTAAAATAGCTAACAAAACATAACTTACCAACTAAACTAACTAATCAACTAATGACTTTTTAAGCTTTTTACCAAGTACAACTAAGTTATCTAACTAACCAGAGGATAGCATAAGCAGAGACAGCTGACCGAAACTTTTGGTGGGAGCAATGCTACTCAATGCAGGTGTATATAATTTAAGCACAAACACGTCGCACGCTAAATTATTTTGCCAGAAGTACTCGCTGCATGTTCACACTGCAAAAGTGCTGAAATAAATTTGGAAGAGGTGCCTTTTCTGGTGAAGGATTTGGATGGTTGCGCAGCCCGGCTGTTTGGCGCAGCATACTGATGCCCTTCTACTTACGCCAGCACCTCTAGTGCCGCCACCTGTCCCTATATGAAACTTTCTGGGAAGTTTCCAAACCAGAAGAAAAGTATTGAAGGACCCTGCTTCTAGTAACCATAGATTTTCGTTTCAATTATCATAGGCTCTCAATAATCTGTAGTGAAATAAAAGATGGTACCAAAAACGATTGCGAGTCGTCATACAAAGAGGTAGAAAATGACTTTACGCCTCCTCTTGCAGAACCCTGAAAATTTTTTTTTTTTGTGCACGCAGAGGTGAAAGGAAAATTACACCTATTAGATTGTAATGAATGCTTGCATCCTTACACAATAGTACTCTCAATCAGAGGAGGTTTTGACGTGGAAGCCCTTAGTGATATAAGATTTTCGAAGAGACACAAGTTTCATAGAATATAAAGGCTCAATTGTAGTAAACATAAATGTCGGGGGGGGGGGGAGGGGGTTTCGGGGGTTGTAACCCCCCCCCCCCTGAGGCCGACTTAACCCCCCTCTTTTGTTTAACCCCTTTTCTTTGCTTGCGCATTTGAGTACTGCAACTAAGATGTAAGACGCGCAATCGTCTGCACACTCACAAAAAGCGAATTTTTTGACAATTTCCCGTGAGGAAATTGAAATTAGTGCTTTTTAGATGGTATTGGCAAACTGTCAACCCCCCCCTGGCAGAGATCCTGGGTACGCTACTGACAACCATTCTGCACAACCTAATAAAAAGTGTAGAAGCGACACAACCTAATAAAAAGTCGTAGAAGCGATACAAATGTCAGCGTTAAAAAGAGAAAGCAAACTCTATAATTGCCTGAAGTCTAGTAATCCTAGCTGTATTCTTAATACAAATTGTTCTTAAAGGAGACAGTATTCTTACTATACTATGCCGCATCATAAAACATATAGATGCTATCCGCAACCAATGCAAGCTTTGGAAGGGGCAAATACAACTATATTTGCGTTGCAGCTTTTATAGTTGCAGCTTTCTTACTAAGGAAAAAGTATTTTGAAGGTATTTCAACCATTCTAGGCCATCTAATAACAAAACGTGTGGATTCAGCACAAGCATAATTTTGCTAGGTACAAAAACCTCAAGTTTCAAACTCCTAGCTCTCTTCCAAGAAAAATGTATATTTTTAACATTTTGCGCGACATAACAGAAAGAACAGGTGCTCTGTATAAACACATGACACCATTATAAATACTGATCAACGTTCTGTTATTGATGCAGTTTCATGACCCCACATGCACTCTTAGAAACATGTGTTTTGGAGGTCATAATATTTCAAATATTCCTTGCACATATAACAAGTACAAGAGCTCTGTGTAAGCAAGCAGCATTTTCATAAGGAGCAAATGGAACTGTTTTATTAATGCGAGTTTCATAATCTAAACTGCATCATTAAAATAAATGTGTTTTCATCTTCTTTTGTTGAAGCGACACTTTGGAAAACTTTATCGCAAAGTATCACATCATCCATGTCATTTCATTTGTAAAGAAGCTTTTCCACTTTCACCTATTTAACTTACAAAAAAAAAAAAAAAAAAAAACGCTTCTATGTTAGAGAGGTTTTCGCTTTTGCACACGTTTGTTAATACATTCTGTGCTTACCAAAATTTATTGTAATAGCATCCATAATTACTTTGTCTTGTAACAAACAATAAATACTCTAAGAATCCGTAAGAAACAATAAGTACTGACTGACTGATTGATTGCTTTCTTGATTGATCGATTTTTGAATCTTACCTGACTTTTCGGTGTCCTCTTCGTCCGAGTCGAAAGGGTTCATCAGCTGTTGCCGCGTCATCAGCGGCTGGCCTGTCTGCGCGTCTTCTTTCTGAGCCGGACTTAACTTGGCACTCGTATCCTTGGGTGAATCCTTGATGGCTGGCTTGTCGCCCACCGGGATTTTTATTTTTAAGATTCTCTCACTCCACGCCTGTTCCATCGGACTCTTCTCCGTCGAACTTTGTCTACTAAGGCTCCTTTCCGACGAGCCTCGCTTGCTTAGGCTTTTCTCTGTCGAACCTTGCCTACTTGCACTCCTTTCCGTAGAGTCTTGCTTTTTCAAGTTACTCTCCGCCGATTCCTGCCTGTTTAGGATCCTTTCCACTGACCCTTGCTTTTTTGTTAGGCTTCTCTCTGCTGACTCTCGCCTTCTCGAGCTTTCCTCCGTCGATGTTTGTCTGTTTAAACTTTGTTCCGTAGAGCCTTCTTTGCTTGGACTTCCTTCCGTCGACCGTCGTTTGTTTGGGATTCTTTCGCTTGAGCCTTGTTTATTTGGGTATTCTTCGGTGGGGAGGGCTTCTACCGGCGGAGTGGAAGGCACATTGCTGGCATTACTTACAGGCCTGCAAGAAAACAGAAGAGGTCCCTCAGTTTAACCTTGGTGCTTGTAAGCACCAAGTACTCTTTCAAAAGCATTATGCCTTTAAAGGAGTTATAATTTTTTTTTCCCAAAAATAACTGTAACCACCATTTCACAAACCTATTTGTGTCAGTATTTCTTAAGTCAGTCAGCCCAGTACATTCCTAAAATTTATACTTTATGATGTGATTTTGTCCCACAGCTGCCCCCATACATACACATCCCCCCCCCCCCCCCCCCCTAATCACTGTGCTCAGTATGCACCCAATAGTGTTACATCTTTTAGAGTATAGTTTTACCCCACACTAAATGCATCTGGTACACCCTTTATACTGTAATAATACTTCCCCATAAATGCACCACATACATGCTTAAATTTGTTACACAATTTAGATAGTAATTTTATCCCACAACTGCCACCATCTGTATGAACACCTTTTTTCTCAATTTCCGTGCCTAGTACACACTTAAAGGTGTTATGCGTTAGGGTGTATAATGTAAATTTGCCCTTTCATACATCCATTTCCCTTCTCCAAAGTCGTGTGCTCTGTGCTTTCTGGTCAGGGATGCTGTGGATGCACACGATGTTTCTGACAGGAAAGTATCCTACACGCGCAATTTGAGAAAGGAAGCACAGAGAATAACCACAAACCACAACAAGCACGCTCTGAGCAGCCTTTTGGGTATAGTTGTGGTGCTCACCAGCTGCACGTGCCACCGTCTATGAGAAGTTGCTGAAAGGTTATGTATCAACAACAGTATTGTCATCATCATCATCAGACTAATTTATGTCCACTGCAAGGATCATCATATCAGTGTGCCCTCTGATCGCCAATTACCGCTGTCCTGTGCCAGCTAACACCCCCCCGTCTTAAGCCTGCAAATTTCCTCATTTCATGACACCACCTAGATTTCTGCCACTTCCTCGACTACGCTTCCCTTCACTTGGCACCCATTCTGTAACTCTAATAGGCCACCTGTTATCTGACCTACACATTATACGTTCTGTGCAACTCCACTACTTCTTTTTAGTACCAACTAGAATATCGGATACACCCATATGCTCGGTAATCTGCACCAATGTCTTCCTGTTTCTTAAGGTTATGCCAAACATTTCTCATTCACTCGTTCTTGGCACAGTCCTCAACCATTGCCTCAAGCTTCTCCATTAACCTCAAAGTTTCTGCACACACACTTGGGCTCTGTAGTTATCCAGCAAACTGCTAGGTGACACTAGTATCAGTGGACAAAGTGCAATAGCTTTGTGGTTAATAGATCCATTACTGTATGCACAATGTTCAATCATGTGGAGAGAAATCACAGCAAATATGAAGTCATTTTCTTCTCCTACCTATACCTGTAGTGCTATTTATAAAGTCTTACTTATCAAGGGTAGACTCAAAACAAACTCATCAGTGTTGTAACTTTCTTCTGGCATTGCCTGATGGATATTGCACATAAACTACTACAGTCGACTTCAGTTATTGACGGGACTGAGGAAACTGAACTGTTATTGCATGAAAATTTTCCTAGGGCAGACGGAAAAAAGGCATTATCGACGAGAGAGGACGTGTGTTCAATGCCAAGCTCACCGAGACAGACGCTGTTGCTAAAGGGGTCGCTATTAAGGTCACCATAGGGGTTACGCACATGCGTGCTGACCGGTCAAGTTTCAATAACCGTGTTTATTTGAATACGAGGCGAGGTATTTTTCCCAAAATCCTTAGTCTCAACGTCATCCCCCGCCTTACAGGCAAATTTTGCCCTTAAGTGTGGTGTTCCGGCAGCGCCCGCTGCTATGCCGTGAAGCCACACATAAAGGAAAAATTTGCAAATAACTCGCACTCCATGTGAAGCCTCCCCCCCTCCCCTTCTCGCCTATTTCATGGTTACCATTTTGCTTTCTGGCTCTGTTAGTAATTCAGCATTTCTGGCAACCTCTGTCAACTTTAAATAATCTGTCAGCTACTCTATGTTGCTTTAGTGTGCATACTTAAAGGGACCCTGAACCACTTTTTATCGAAGTGGAGAAAGGCATTTGAAGTGAAAATAGGCTATTTCAAAAATACTTTGCCACAAAAAGTACTTCAATGAGTTCAGCAGAGGCGGAATTATTGGCATCAAACAGGGCCTTTGCTGTGCTTCCATTCCTTCTCCAATGCCTTGCACTGAGACGGCTACGGCGGAGTGGGGTGTAGCCACAATGCTCTGATTTCTAAATGTCACTGTGGCGAGCAGTTCAAATTTAACTTTGGACGTTAATGCAGATGCCACGACTTCCGGTTTTGGTGCCTACGACCCGCTAAACGTAGGCCAAACACGGTTGTCCTCCGCGAGCCACAGTGCGCTTAGCCAGTGGACTCGTGACGGGCCCCCGCGGCAGCCGCGGCATCTATGCTGCGTAGCCGACCGCAGCTACCAATAGCAGCCGTGTATGGGAATCCACTTTATTATGAAATAAAGCGTCCAGAAGAGAGTGAGGAGCAGGCTTCTGTTTGAAAAGTGACCAATCAGGCTTCTGTTTGAAAAGAAAGCAACTGCGAGAAACGTGACTTCACACTCCGCTTGTGAGCTCCACGCACCACATACGACAGCAAAACTTGGCTGAGATGTTCACAGCAGCGTATGCTACCAGCGGACTAGGTTATTTCACCAAGCCTGAGGGGTGGTTCAGGGCCCCTTCAAGTTTTTTATCTTGGGTCCCTGAACTGCACCCTCACCTTATAATTGTGACCACCTTATAATCGAATAAATACGGTATTGAGCAAAACCCAATTTTAGGATTAAAACAATGAAAGTTTGGACCCATAGTAATGTATGGACGCTGGCTGGGACCTTCGGTTGGGATCGCATTAACCGAAAAAAATGAATTAAACAGAGTCGTTTAAACACATGTCTACCGCTTCTATGTAACTTTTAGGTTATTGCATAGGTAACTGTTATGATGCCTGTTATGTAGTCACTGCAAAACCTTTCTGCATCAGCCTACTCGTCAATTTCCCATAAACCAACAACATAACTGCCTACCTGTAAACATTAGAACGTGCAAAATTCCACCCCAATGTTTGAATAGCACGCTTATTTTTTACGTTTGCTCTTATGCAACCTTTTAAGTTTCTGAGATAGATACATGAGGTATACAGCACACAAAAAGCAAAGTTAAGGCAGCAGAGACTTACAAGCAGCAAATTTTTTTGAATAAAGTGACCTTTTAGCAACTTTACTGTTGCTAATTTCGCCTCCTTCACGAACTTGTCCAAATAAACTTCTTCAAAGCAAGCACATGGGCTCATGTAAATATAAATTTTTTGGTTCGAAGCGAATAGTAACTAGTGTGAAATAATTTCGAAATGAATAGTTCACACAGCGGTAGAATTTGCATAAAACATTTAAAAAAAACACCTACATCCAGCTGTCAAATGCACCCTCGGCTTTGGACAAGTGATCAATCAAGCGTGAAATGCAGCAAGCTTTTGAAACAATGTTCTGGTGACAAAAGCGCATGATGCCACCACATGTTTTTGGCATTATGCAACATGTGGCAAGGGCAGTGACAGTCTAGTGTGGCAGCGTTAACTTTGGACAAACACCAACTAAACAGATGCTAAAAACATGTTTTAGGCAATACACTGCTGCCTGCATTATTCTTGCATATGAAACGCTGACCCTACAACCTGCTGATCCCCCTAGACATTGTTTCAAAGGCATGCATAACAAACTTGTCTTAAACTGAATACTTTGCTGTGCAACAGAAAGCGGTCTCTGCTTGTTCAGATCTACTTAACAAGAACATTGTAAGCCAAGGCTCAGTTAAATGCAGAAACGACACAAAAAGCCAAAGATTACTGAAGGGAAGGAACGCATGTTTTAAGCTAACTGCAGGCAGTAGTAAATGTAAACTTTTGTTATATTTGTGGCAAAGAAATGGGGAGGGGAATACAACATGGCATTTCAGGAATTAAAACCACAACCACTGCATTTGAATCCAGTGTGCTACAAGTCTGCCAGCTTACCTTGGCTTATTATTTGTCTTTCGAACGCCATTAAACTCATTACTCCTATTGTTAGAATTATTATTAAATGTTTTTTTTTTGTGTTCTTCGTCTTTCTGGGGTTTTATGTGCGAAAACCAGTTCTGATTATGAAGTACACCGTAGCGGTGGGCTCCGGATTAATTTTGAGCACCTGAGGTTCTTTAACGTGCGCTACAACGCAAGCACATGGGCGCCTTTTGCATTTAGCCTCCATCGAAATGCGGCCGCCGCGGCCGGTATTCGATCCCGCGACCTCGTGCTCAGTAGTGCAATGCCTTCACTAACTGAGCCACCGCGGCGGGTTGTTTTGTATGTGTCTACTTGGCCTATACACTCCTTCCACTTCACAATGACTTAACCTTTTTTTTTTTTTAGTCATTATGGATCTGACTACTTGCAGTGCACGTACGTTGGGGTAGAGTCGAGGTTCGCTATTGCTTCTGCAGGCGTTGACGTGGCCGTCGCCGCCTTGTCGTTGCCCGAGGACGAGATCGGAGACGGGTGCGCCCTCTCTGGCAGGGGCCGCCGCATCTCGGGGGGCGCAGTCAGCTGCTGCCGCAGCTGATGCAAGTACGTGGCCACTACAAGTTTGTCCGGCACCGTCAGGAGGACCATGTCAGCAGGGTCCAGGAGCCGGGAGACGCCCAGGGACGCTGCCGCCTCAAACGCCTGCACGTCAACCCGGAGATGCGCACAATTTTTTTTTGTAAAGCTAATTTTGCCCCATCGCACATCTTACGCTTACTGTAAAGCCAGCTTCGCCCAATTGCACATTTGCCTGACTAATGGTAGCACTGGCCATCATTAAAGATGAAGTATAAGGTACTGATGCTAGTCCTTAACAGCTGCATATAGTGATGGTTGTTCAAATCACATCAAAATCCTTTGTCTCGTAAAAAACATTGGCTTTGCTAGTATCTGCCGATACGAAAATCGAGCAAGGCGCTATTAGGCTAATAAGGCTTGTAGAGGAGGTATGAGGTCTGTTAGAAGAGTATCCAACCTTATTTTTTTTTTTGCGAACACCTGATGGATATGAAACAAGTGCGCTTGCATCAGCCGACCTTGAACCTTCATGCCCATGCATGAATTTTTCCCCGCTTGCCGATAGCGTCAGTCGCTGGGATACAGCGTTAGAGTGAGGCAGTGTGCAGTGCTCATGTCAGTTTTTTTTATTGGAAGGACAATGGCGGAGCGACTGGAGCAGCGCTACTGCATCAAATTTTGCCAGAAACTGGGCGACAGCCAAGTGGAAACCATTCGGAAGATTCAGACGGCTTTTGGTGACGGCTTTTGGTGACAGCAGCACAGAGATTAAGGAGTGGTACAACTGGTTTAAAGACGACCGCACATCGGTGGAGAGCGAGCCACGCTCAGGTCATCCATCAACATGCCGAATTGACCAGTTTCGCCGAAGTGAACGCTGTGGTGATGCGGGACCATCGTGTGATTATCCGAGAAATTGCGAAAGAGGTGGGCATCAGCACTTTTTCTGCACATTCCATTATGACCAAAGATTTGGCTATGAAGAGAGTTGCGGCGAAATTCGTGCCGAAGCTGCTCACGGTGGAGCAAAAGCAACTTCGTGTTGAAGTCTCACAGGACATGCTGGATTCCACAAACAGTGACCCCGACTTCATGAACATTATAATCACTGGCGACGAGTCTTGGGTGTACAGGTACGACCCGGAAATCCCAGTCCCAGTCGTCACAGTGAGCATTCCACGTCACCAAGACCAAAGAAGGCCCCGCCAAGTGCGCAGCGTCAAAGTAGTGCTGACTGCTTTCTTTGACTCCCGCGGTGTGGTACACCACGAGTCCGCACCACAGGGGCAAACAATCACCAAAGAGTACTACAGGGATGTCCTCCGTCGCCTACGTGATGCTGTGCGGCGTAAGAGACCGGAGTTGTGGTCAACAGGAAATTGGCGCATCCATCACAACAATGCTCCTGCACATTCCTCGTACTTGCTTCACACTTTTTGGGCGAAAAACCAGACTCGTGTAGTTCAACAGGCTCCTTACTCTCCTGATATGGCCCCCTGCGACTTCTGGCTGTTTCTCAAAATCAAAAGGCCATTGAAAGGAGTGCGATTTCAGACAAGAGAGGACATTATGGCTGCAACGACAGCTGAGCTAAACTCCATTCCGAAAGAGGCCTTCTGGGAATACTTCCAACAATGTGAGTACCGCTGGGAGAAGTGTGTGGAGTCCCAAGGAGACTACTTTGAGGATGATTAGGTTTCTGACGCTCCAGCTATGCCAGTTTTTTTTCTTCGGCTAAAGGTCGGATGCTTTTCTAACAGAGCTCGTAGTTGATCGTCAATGTACAAGCGAAGGTTGCAGTACACAGGTTACAAGAAAACAATACAGTTGAAAGATGTAGCAAGAGATTAAAAAAAAGTGTGCCAACTGCCAACTGCCACTAGGCTGCCGAACCACCTGGCAAAAAAAACTAATTTTACAGTTGTGTGTTGTAGAGCTTTAGCGACACATTTACAATTCACAAGTCTTCGCAATTTGTGCGTTCACACTGTGAAACTCTGTATACACCTTGCCCAAATCGTACAAATGTATGCTTTCAATAGAGCTTTTGTTTCCTGTTTTCTCATTTGAAGGCAGCTTAGCTGTAGTTGAGCTCGTTTATAAACAGGAGCCACATTTAGGGCCAATAACTTTTGGGGACTGAGCCCATGTCAGAGCAAACTGTATGCCCATTGCTTGAATAAGGTGTTAGAACAGACGTTACATCGTGCCAAAATCAAGGCATCCCCAGAAATGATCGACACAAAACATGGCACCCATGCAACGAGACCAAGGTGAAAAGTGACGACAGCACAACAGGATACTTGCCTTCTTGCAGTTGCCCGCGATGTCATGAGGCGACAGGGAGTCCATGTCGATGAGCTCGGGGTGGAAGCGGTGTATGAGAGCGCAGAAGGCCATGCCATTGCGCCACGAGGTGGTCAGGTTGGTCACCTTGAGCCCCGCATAGCCGCTGGTCATTTGCTGACTCCAGGACAGCAGGTCCTTGCCGGGCTCCTGTAAGACAGGTTACAGAAGCATGCCGGATGGACTGGTTGAGAGAGCTTTGCCTCCAGAGCCAAATGTCTGGCATGCATGTCTAGGCTGATAACGATACCATAATAGAATCTTGTTGATGTGTTCCTGTTACGTTTTCCCAGCTCTTACGCTCTGAAACACCAGTCCCATTTACAGTCCGACGTGCAGCAGACGCAGCTACGCGCAAATGTCACGTGTAGACCAGCAGTGCAAAGATCAAGTGATTTTTCTGTCTCTTTGAAATTGCAGACATACCTTATTTACGCAATTTACAAGTCTAACACACACCCGATTTTAGCAAGCCTAAAGTAAGCAAATAAAATTACACGCGAGTGTAACATATGCCTGAATGTAGCATGTGCCCAATTATAAAAGAAAATATAGCATGACCCCACTTTCGTCAACAGGAAAGGCAAGACGTGCAGAATTTACCTTCACAGAAAAGAAACCTTTTCTTTTTTGTTGTTGTTGTTTTTGCTTTCATCATGAGTGGCACATCAATGTCGCCACTGACGCTTCATTGGCAACAAGCACCAAGCACACAAGGCGCTATTCTCTAGCAATCAGTTTTACAGATACTACCACCACTTTCCCAATATTTTACATACTGTGCATCAGACTTGTTGAAATATGCGACTGAGAGTGTTCCTGGCACTCTGCGCAGATAACAAGCTTGGCACAGCGCCAGAAACCCTGGTGGCCAAATACGGCGACGCATCCAGCGCTGAGTCATGGAAAATCTTGGGAAAGTGATAGCATCTCCGCAGATGATTGTAGTCGAGCACAAAAAGAACCCACAGCAAGAAAACATGCTCTTCGCAGAACCTCTAAGAAAACATCCTCGGCCATCTTGGGATGGTGATGAGCGTACGCTGCATCTGATGGCTTGGACAGTAAGCCAATGCCATGAACGTGGTTTTGGTTTCGTAATCGTAACGCACAGGTAATTCTCGGACCCATTTTTTTTTCGGAAAAAAGGTGTGGATTAGATTGTGTAAATACGGGTATGTTTCACTTATTTAACTCAAAATTAGCAATTATGTATTACGGAAAATGCTCTTGCGATCATGAAATCAGCCAATAGCGTTGGTGCTGCATGACAACATTGCAAAAGCGAGTGAATTTTTGCTGTTTTTAACATGAAATTGTGGATTCCCTGCTACATGCAGTACAGTAATATTTGGCTAAAATGTTCACAGCAGCCTCTACAAAAGATTGGCAACATTTTCTTACTGTGTTCAAAAAGTGTTTCAGGGCCCCTTTGACAAATCTTTAAAAAAAATGGGTTCTTTACTTGCCAAAAAAGAAACAGGCTATTCTCAGGACTCAGTTTATTTTCTAAGTGCGGTTATTAAGATATTTTTATGCAAGAATGCGAGTTCAACATTTCCTACTACTCCAGCAGCACAGAAAATTTGTTTGCAGGCTCTTGCTAACTGTTGTGCTTGTGTGTACTGAAAATTCCCCGATGGTTCGTGCCGCGGGAGCGTTTCGCGTTCGCCCGCTGTGCATCGTCGTGATGCCGTGAAACGCAACCTTGACTGCGGGACACCATCAGTTTATTCTGTGTTGTGCAAATTCAGCTTGATGCTTTCTGCCTACACGCGAGCTTAACCCATCACGTCGTGTAAACACGCAGACGAACTTGGCAGGCACACACATCACTTTTGCGATCCTCGGTTTAGCTCTCGTGTATGACCTGAAGCCATGCTGATGAGCCTCCCGCAAAGGTGTGCAGTCCACCGCTGCACCTGCCTTGGCTGTTAGGCCTAACCAGCGCTGTTTCGCCGAGTATCAGCCACAAAAGTTACGGTTTAGTGCCATGTCAACAAACATCTATTCACATTATCTCGGGCCTCATCATTAAAATATCTAGGCCCGTAAATCTTTCAGCAAACCTCTCCTGGGCTTCTCACATTACCACCGTCTGCGCCAGTGCTTCTCGATCACTGGGTTACCTGCGCCGGAATCTTCTAAACTCACCTACACTTATCCGTAAACTGGCATTTCAAACTTTCGTTCGCCCACGGCTTGAGTTGGCCGCTTCGGTCTGGTCTCCACACCAAAATTACTTAATTAGCATGCTGCAATCAGTCCAAAATAGAGCCACACGGTTCGTTTCCTGGAATTATGACTACCATTCTAGCGTAATTAAAATAAAGCTTCATCTTTCACTTCAGCTGCTAAGTAATCGCCATGACATAGCCCTTTTGTCATTATTTCATAAGCACGCCCACCACACTAACAAACGGTACCTACGCCTAGAAGCTTCATCGCACACGTCACATTGATTACACAATCATCTTAGCTTCACACGTATCTACGGTAAAACTGAAGCATTTAACTCGTCTGCAATTCCACGCCTGATTCGTCTCTGGAACAGCCTCCCCAATAATCATACTCACTGTTTGGTCTTCATTTCCTACTATTTTCGTTCATTGTTGTACATTTGTTTACAAACTTATCGAGCTGTTTCTATTGTTATAATACACAGCTGCATGTTAAAATTTTTCTTATTTTTAAGCTGTGCACCTGGCTACAGTTGTTTTTTGACCTTGATGTTGTTGCGAGTTTGTCACTTTATGTGTCGTGTGTACTACGTTCTATGCCCCCTTACTCAATGCCCCAAGTAGGGCCTTGTAAGGTATTTTACAAAAAAAAATATTCTTGTGTTAATACGTTGCAGGCATGGTCATCGTCCATGTCGCTTGCACTTCGTAGCCAAAACTAGCAAAGCCTAGTAGTCACCGACAGTGCCCAAACCACAAGACAAGCCAATAAGTCGTAAAGGCTCCACCTGTGACTTGTGTCATTTTGTGTGCGAGTTCGTTCCACTCTTACCATCCATCGTTCTTGGCCGGCTGATCCCATTGATAATGCGGGTGGAACGTCACTCTGACCATTGTTGAAGCACAAAAAGCGTGAAAAGGAATAGCGTAAGGCATGCACTACTAGAAAATAGTGGCCATGGAATATCCAGGTCAAAGACAAGCCTATGTGCGCATAGCAATACATTGATAAACTTGGCTAGATTTTCAAATAATCCCTTTCAAAGATACTTTCTGTTTCATGATATTTCGCGTGACTAGCACCAGACGCGTTAATGTGCGGCAGCGTTTCCGCAGTGTAATAAGATAGTGTGTTTTGCACTGTGCATAGAATGCTGTTGCTCGGAGGCACCGATGTGTCTTGTGCTAGTCACGCAAAATTGAAGGTGTCACCGAAAGTAACGATCCAAGAATATGGCACACCCTTTTTGGCAACTTGTGGAATGAAGTCACTTATTTATGGCAAATCCAGTATTTTGGACTCGTTTATTATTCTACCTTTTGCCGGTCCCCGTCGAGTCCGAATGATCAGTAGGCGACTGTAGCAGGCTGCCCATAAAAAAGCAACGTCCCACAGAACATATGTCTCACAGAATGAATTAAGTTTGTTCTGCAGTATCTACATGGGACCCCCTTCTCGAGCACTAGAACACTAAATGCTGCCTTCCTGGCACATGTATGCAAATACAGCTCTTGCATTCACAGTTCCTAAACAGCAATGCTCCTAACATTTCTGGCGCAGTGAAAAGATGAGGCAACTCACCGTCGGGGGTTCCCGGTTCTCTCCCCGAGACTCGACGGGTTCAGTAAGCTGTTTGCCCGGTTCTGGTGGCTCGGGTGGCGGAGGCGGCGGTTGGACAACCATCACTGCTGCGGACGGGCTCCGTAGCGACAGATCTACAAGGAGAGAGAAGTGACATGTATTTATTTCTTTTTTTTAATGAGTCATTCACGTACTCTGTCATGAAACGGAAATGCTGCCCATGTGCACGACCCGTCTAGTTTCATTCTCAGAGGCTAACTTTTGGAAAGATAGCGGCTGACCGGAATGCATTTTAGAGGTATGTGAATACCATACGGTAGCTTTCACATCGAACTGAACCAAATAAAAAGGCTGAACATCAAATCAAACATCACAATTGATCCAAACTTTGACGATTACATATGTTGTGCAAGAAACCCAGCTGCTGCCCGAGCTCAAGAGTTTGCCGTCACCATAGAGTTTCTTACAATTACTAGAGGGAACTGCGGCTCCAGTGTCAATGAAAGCTGCGAGTAGGTAATTTCAGCCAGCATGGGAATTATGTGCAGTACATGGATTTGCCTAAACTTCGTCCTTCTGGCTTTTAATGGCTTTGTGACTTTGCAAACTTCCAATGTTCAATAGATTACTGCGTTACAAGTAATTAACATCATTCAAGTTGTCCAACAGCAGGATTTGAACACAGGACCCCTAGCAAACAAGCCCGATGTTCAAACCACTGCACCCAAAATGCATGGACAAGTGGAACCACTACAATTAGCAGAGATTATGCATATTCACAAAGTCTTATTGCCTTCTGGAGTTAAAAAAAAAAGTATAGATTGCTTTGAAACTTAGGCCAATGAAAGCAGATAAAGCGTAATAAACCAAACCACAAAGATGTCTCAAGCCACAAGCATGAAGGTCGGACAAATCCATGTACTAAACATCGTTTACATGGTGGCTGAACGATTTCAGTGGCAGAGTTTTCTCTAGAAATTACTACAGGAAACTCTATGACTGTTATCACATAAGACTGTGTGTAAGTGGCGTAATTGCCGTATTTACTTGATTGTAACGCTAGGGGTGACTTTTTGTTGCGTCCAGCAAAAAAAAAAATGAAGAAAACCGCTAAAGTAACGCGAGACCACCGGATGCATGAAAAAGTCGCAGTTTCGCCCGAAAGGCAAAGCATAAATTGCGATAGCAAATTAGTAGAGAGCTATACGAAGTAAGGATAGTAGTTTTATCGGCTGCATAAACTCGGACATATTCGCTTACTAAATGAATTAACAAGCACGGTGTCAGCGCGCACAAACAAACATGAATAGATCACGCTCGATGACCGCAGACAACCACTGTTAAAATGCTGGCGTGGGCAAACGCGGCAACAGCAGTGAGCGAAGGTTCGTGCAGTCTATCGCTTAACAGAAACTGAGCGACGAAAGCACAGCACCTACAAAGGTCAGAGCCAGGTGGAGATCGCTTTCAAGATACGGTGTGCGCGACATCCCGCAGCCGCGCAAAATACAAGTACGCAGAGTAAAAGCCGCACCCCCTCTCTCCCGCGCTGACTTCTTGCTTTCCTCCTTTCGCGTGGGTGATTGAGTTGCCAGTTCCCCTTGCGCTCGGTCGCGAGATCACTATTTGGTGCCGCAGCTAAGCATTGCCTCCCCTCCCTCCCATTCCCCCATGGCCTTTCGCGCGGTGGAGAATGGTGGAGACGTCCCGTTTGCTCTCCGCCGTACGTTTGCCGTACCTTCGAAAGTGCGCATCTCTCGCGCACTTTCACTCGCACATTTCACTTGTTGATTAGAATTGGGTGCATCATTGCATTTTTTAGACAACTTGAATTTTGGTATTCGATTGTAGCGTGAGGATCGACTTCAGGTAGAAAAAAATCTGGAAAAAAACTCGCGTTACAATCGAGTAAATAGAGTAAGTGTATAAGTGGCTAATTTCGTAATTTGTATCCAACAATCATGTACAGAGGGTCCCGGGTAGGGTCTTGTGATCTTGGGACCCTCTTCTGCATATCCTTCTTGCTGTAATCCTACTTGAAAAAATAAATAAATGTTTGATTGATTGATTGAAAGTGCCAAATAAACAACCTTGGTACCTCGGAGTGCACATGTGCAGACCCTCTGCTCTTGAAGGATTACTAGCACATATTTTTAATGCTGTATAAATTTTATGGCATACTTTTTGCACTAAAAGAAGGGCAATAAGCAACTATTGAAGTTGAGAAACGTATATTTTAATTCAATGCTAAAGTTGCCACGAAATGCCAAACAGGGCATCGTCGGCGTTACTGTGATGTCATGACATCGGAAAATTTGCGCCGTCGCAAAGAAACATGGCTAGGGATGATGATTTTGCTTATAAATAATAATAATAAAAAATAAAACACAGTTGAACCTTGTTATAACAAATTCACATCTGACAAAAATAGCTTCGTTCAATATTCGTTATAAACATATACGAGGTCTGTTAGAAAAGTATCCCACCTTTGGCCGAAGGAAAAAAACTGGCATAACTGGAGTGTTGAAAACCTAATCACCCTCAAAGTAGTCTTCTTGGGACTCCACACACTTCTCCCAGCGGTGCTGCCATTGTTGGAAGCATTCCAAGAAGGCCCCTCTTTCGGAATGGAGTTTAGCTCAGCTGTCGTTGCAGCCATAATGTCCTCACTTGTCTGAAACCGCACTCCTTTCAATGGCCTCTTGATTTTGGGAAACAGCCAGAAGTCGCAGGGGGCCATATCAGGAGAGTAAGGAGCCTGTTGAACTACAGGAGTCTGGTTTATCGCCAAAAAAATCTGAAGCAAGTGCAAGGAATGTGCAGGAGCATTCTCGTGATGGATGCGCCAATTTCCTGTTGACCACAACTCTGGTCTCTTACGCCGCACAGCATCACATAGGCGACGGAGGACATCCCTGTAGTACTCTTTGGTGATTGTTTGCCCCTGTGGTGCGGACTCGTGGTGTACCACACCGCGGGAGTCAAAGAAAGCAGTCAGCACTACTTTGACGCTGCGCACTTGGCGGGCCTTCTTTGGTCATGGTGACGTGGAATGCTCACTGTGACGACTGGGATTTGGTTTCCGGGTCGTACCCGTACACCCAAGATTCGTCACCAGTGATTATGGTGTTCATGAAGTCGGGGTCACTGTTGGTAGAATCCAGCATGTCCTATGAGACTTCAACACGAAGTTGCTTTTGCTCCACCGTGAGCAGCTTCGGCACGAATTTCGGCGCAACTCTCTTCATGACCAAATCTTTGGTCATAATGGAATGTGCAGAAAAAGTGCTGATGCCCACCTCTTCCGCAATTTCTCGGATAGTCACACGACGGTCCCGCATCACCACAGCGTTCACTTCGGCAATGACCTGGTAATTTTGGCATGTTGATGGCCGACCCGAGCGTGGCTTCCTCTCCACCGATGTGCGGCCGTCTTTAAACCGGTTGTACCTTAATCTGTGTGCTGCTCATAGCGTTGTCACCGAAAGCCGTCTGAATCTTCCGAATGGTTTCTGCTTGTCAGTCGCCCAGTTTCTGGCAAAATTTGATGCAGTAGCGATGCTCCAGTCGCTCCGCCATTTTCCTTGCAATAAAGAAACCGACGAGAGCACTGCGCACTACCTCACTCAAATGCTGCGTCCCAGCGATTGACGCTAACGTGCAGGCGGGGAAAAATTCGCGCATGCGCATGAAGGTTCAAGGTTGGCTGATGCAAGCGCGCTTGTTTCATATCCATCAGGTGTTCGCAAAAAAAAAAAAAAAATGGGTTGGATACTTTCCTAACAGACCTGGTATTTGTTACACTGTAAAAACAATGAGACAATTTTTTACTTACTTCCTTACATCCACTCATTCGTAATATCTGTACAGTAGAACCCCGCTGTTACGTTTTTCACGGGACCGTAAAAAAAAAACGTAAGAGCCGGGAAACGCAAGAGCCAGGAAACAGGAAAAATTGAGAAATGGGAGTAGTGTTGAACTGCACACAATATTATTTTAATTCTTACGTGCGACAAAGAGTAGTTTCGCCCGACAGCCGAAGTATCGATTGAGGTGAGCTATACAAAGTAAGAATAGTAGTTTTATCGTCTGTATAAACTTGTAAACATTCGGTTATTAACTAATTAACGAACATAGTGTCAGCGCCCACAGGCAAACATGAACACATCACACTCGATGAGCGCGGACACGCGCAGTTAAGCGCCGCTGCAGAAGCGAGCGAAGTGACCTTCGTGCTGTTGTCTATCGCTTCAACCCTAACTGAGCGCCGAGAACACGCAGCACGCACAAAGCCACGAGCCGCCCCGCCGACGCACCTACACTGCGTAGAATCTACCCCCACGCAGATCGCTTTCAAGATAGGGCCCGCGGGACTGCGCGCGCGCCGCCGCGCAGTATGATGCCAGAGCACAACGCTGCCCGCTACCCCCCCCTTGCTGGTGCCTCGAGCGCAACGGAAGGAGGCGCGCTTCCTCTCTGCTTTTCTGTCGCGCGCGAGACGCGGTCGTCGGCTCCCCTCGCAAGCTTTCACTCGCACATTCAGCATATGGCCGCGCGGCTTCCCTCGCACGCTTTCACTCGCACATACAGCATACGGCGCGCGGCGACGAATGCTGTATGTGCGAGTGAAAGCTTGCGAGGGGAGCCGACGACTGCGTCTCGAGCGCGAAAGAAAGCATACGGCGCGCGGCGACGGCGTTATCGCCCTTGGACTTTATACGGAACATCTATGAGACAAAACCAATTTTAGGGCCGCAACGCGTCATAGACATCATCTTTAGATAGCAAAAGCGGATATCAAAGGCCATACTTTTGCTGGCGGAAACCGAAAATACGTAATAAATGTCGCCCCCAGCATTTTGGGCGGCCAATGCCATCGTCAAGCAACCAAGCCAAGCGACATGAAAAGTCAAAATGGCCGCTCGGGCCAGCGCGGTATGGCAGTTCGCAACGTATGATGCGGGAACGGTCCCACAGTTGCGACGTAACAGCGGAGTTACCAATGCATTGGGTTCTATGGGAGCTGTGCCGGGACCGGCCGAAAACGACGTAACAGCCGGGAAAACGCAGCACCCGGGAACGTAACAGCGGGGTTCTACTGTATTAGTTATACAGTCTACTTCCGTTAATTTGACCCTGACAGGACCGACGAATTCGATCGAATTATCCAGCAGTTCAAATTGAATAAGATGCATAAGAAAATACTAAAACACATGGCCAATTCTCTTGGCAGTATTTGCCAGTCTCACACAACCCGCGAATCAAACATGCACCCCTTTTTATGTGTCCAAAGTAGAAAACTAACGTAGAAATTACATGACTTACTGAGACATCTCGGAGATGACGGGCTGGGACTAGTAACATCATAACCGCTAATCACCATGTGCACACATCACCTGCTTAGGTGCTAGAGGCTGCTAATAAAAAAATTAGACAATCACCAGCACTGTGGCTTTATCAAGATTGCTTCCTGTAGTATACACTAGTCATTTGTTACCAATTTAAGCTAAAGTGAAGTTTTGTTGCAGTTGACTTTTAAGGGCTCAGATTCAGTATGTCGCAACACTGCCGCAACCTGCTCAACGAGTCTGACTGGTTCCGCAGTTAAGAACAGCAACGCTGTCTTGGACAATGAATCCCGTGTATCAGTCAACCGACCAGTTGCAACTCACCGAGGCCGTTGTCCGCGGTGGCTGGAGACGGCGTAGGACTACTGTCACCGCCGCTCACGAGACTCGAGCAGTCGGCTGCCAGCCTCGAGAGCTGTGCCGAGGCCTGCGGGGACGCTTCCTCCTCAAAGTCCTCGAGGTTGGCGTAGTCTGGTGCCGCCAGGGGAGCCGCGCTCAGCAGGCTCGCTATGCTCTGCATATCCTCATCTCTGCACAAGCACACGTACCGCGCATCAACTTGAGATTACGCTAGCTTCTCACGTGAACAAGGCGCCCAAGAAATGGATAGCAGAAAACAACGACAAAACCTCAAATGTGGGCTGGCAAAAAAAATTCAAGCCGAGTGCATGAACCTCTGGTATGAAGAAAAGCACAGTGAAACTTGGGTTAATTCAGTGCTGATTAGTTTGAACATGTGCATATTTAATACACATGGGAGGATTGCAGTGAACTATTACAGTCGACACCGGATATATCAAACTTGAAGGGGATCGCAAAATGGTTCGGTATATCAATAATTCGAAATATAAAATGTGCCTGTCTGAAGCTTATATGAGATCTCTGCACATCTCGGACAGCTTCCCGAGATTGTGAGAAGCGGGAACTTACCAATTCACTTCTGCAAGGCCATAAAGAAAACACAAACGTTCATCTATTTCTTGCTCCCAATGTTGCAAGTCACTCATGCTCTGAAATGGTCATTGATATACAGATTGCAACGCTAACCCTAAAGGCCACTGCGAGTCACCCGGATACGAGATTGTGATGTGCCTCATGCATATTGAAGCGCTTGTTGTGCGTTTTTATTCTAGATAAAGTAGAAATGAACACACTGCGGAAGCAACTTAGCCTGTATGAATGCATGCCATGCCGCCAGCAGCACACTGGTACTGCGAATTGCGCATGATTGTGCTCGGCCACGTGTCCGTACAATGCCAATAAAACAACATTTAAAGGGACGATCGTCGTATGTGGGCAGTGAGCCATGCAGACCATTATGTCGGGTTTCGGAACAGACTTCCTGCTGCAATCAGTCATCCTTGCTTCTCAACCACCCTAAATAGTTTGTGTGCCTTTTCTTGCCCACCGCTCGGCGCCCCGATATCTCGTGGCCAATACATCTCTTCATTGTCGGCCCTTCCCCTCTGGCCTCTGCATCGATGTCAGTCGTCATTACACACACACCATTAATTTCGAAAGTGCCTATCAGCTTGCAGAATGCCCGAGTCCATTCCCGCTCGTGTGTAACTGTGCGAGCACGAATAAAATGCGTTCAGCTCAGACCCGCGAATCGCACGACAATGAGTCTTGCGTGTTGCTGTTGCATTTGGGGTCTTTCCACGAAGCGCGGATGCGGAGTGTGGTAGTTTTGCTAAACTCAATCTATAATGTAAAGATCTGTCCAAGTGGCGGTTGGGGTTGAATTCGCTTCGGCCACTCACAAGAATCCTAAAACGCCATTCATGGAATACAAGAACACAAACCCGGCAGTACAGCATCTCCAGTTCAGCATCCCATGCTGGCACCACTCAGTGAAAAGATCCAAGTGACATCCAAGCTTTCTTGTGGAATGCATATTGGATCGGGGGGGAGGGGGGGGGGGGGGGGGGGGGGGCTTTCGCATTCTTGAAGCAGCGTGGTGATCTGCTCGTGCCGGTAACAGACAGCCGCAGTTTGCATGAGCCTTCCATATGTGTAGCGAACAAAATTGAGAGCACCCTGCTCCTTTTTACTCCGTCGCAAGTACTGACGTTCAAATTCAATCTCTTGTTTAACAGCATCTGCCAAATCAGTGCCCTTTCAAATTTACCGCCATTAAAAATTTCCGACGACACCATCACCATTAGGAGAAGCGCACTTGGCAGGGGTGCCAAGGGGATTTTGCAACTGTTTGATTTAGACAATAGTTCTATAATATCAGAGTTTTATATATCCAGGATCAACTGTACTGAGATGCATGGACAAAAATAACGATTAATTCTGCACCAATTTGGCGTGCGTCGATTACTACGATATTGGCACGTACGCCAAGCGTGCATGTGAAGTGTCAAAATGATAAGGGGAGCAATAGATGAATGCAAACACGTATAGCTATTGTGGCGGCCAACAATGTGACACTGCTAAACCATGAGAAGCGACAAAAATGTTACAAACCCACACAGCCTTCTCAATTACTTTCAAACAAGCTCTTGTATGCCATCCATACATTTAGCTTTCTCCATTACTCTCAAACAAGCAGAAGTGTTGTAAATTGATTCAGCATAATTATTCTGAGATAAGAATTATGATAGCGACCCAGCCAGCCTTCTGTAGTACTTCCAGACAAGCAGGGTCACCATTTTGTGGCATTGCCAGTTTTGATGCTATTGCCTTTTCGCTCTTTTCACACTCGCGAGCAGTCAGAGCTACGCTCCGCCCCATGCGGAGCATCGAACGCGGCCACTCACGAACGCGAATACTGTGAAAAGGCGTCAGCCTCGAAAAAGGCACCAGAAGTACGCTACCAGCTCACCCTGTTTACTTCGTTACTTTTGAACGAGCAGACGTGCAAGCAAATTACCCTGAGATGATAATTATGATAGCGACCCAGTCAGCCTTCTGTAATACTCCCAGGCAAGCAGGGTCACCATTTTGTAGCAATGCCATTTTTGATGCTAATGCCTTCTCACTCTTTTTGCGCTCACAAGTAGTCAGAGCGACGATACGCACCATGAGGAGCACTGAATGCGGCCACTCACAAATGTGAAATGCATGAAAAGGCATTAGCATCAAGAAAGGCATCGCTAGAAAATTAACGATCCAGGGGCCGTATTCTGAAACGTTCCACTTCGGCGACAGTTCACCTTCAGGTGCGCGCTGATTGGCTGGTTGACCAAAACTGAATGACGTAGAGCTCAACGAGCCAATCAGCTCATCCAATTTTGCTGAAACAGCCAATCAGCGTGGCCTGAATGTGAACTATCGCCGAAGTGGAATGTTTCAGAATACGGCCCCTGAAGTACACTACCAGGTCATCCTGCTTTCTGTATTACTCTCGGACGAGCAGAAGTGCTAGCAATGGAAACATACGTGGCCTTTCCCTCCCGCAGCAGGCTGCACGAAAGCGTGAGCAGTAGCTGCGCCTCAGTGCACTTGGGTGTCAGAGGTCGCATGTGCAGGACCACCTCCGTCTGCGTCGGCTCGGGCCGCGCAAACTTGGCCACGTTCACCACGCCGACGGCTACGTGCCGCCGCTTGCCTTGCGCTGAAATCTGCGGCAGCGGGAACGTTGGGAAGTGGTTCCCGGTCACAAAGGAGAGCCCTCCGAAATTAGAGGTACAAATGAGACACAGTAGAACGAAAGTTGGCCTGGAATGGCCTTCCCAATCACAATGTACTGACTAATCTTGCATGCCTCAAACCTGTCTTTGAGGAAACTGGCTCACTTATGCACCAGACACTTCCAATTCTCAATACAGTTTCATATGCCTGCCCTGTATCATTGTAATGTCCCACGTCAGGACCCTTGAGGTGCAAAAAAGAAAACAACCGCAAACCACGAGAACAAACAGGATCAAGGCTAGAACATCAAAGACCTTTGGAAGTCTATAAGTGCAGCATAGCTCCGAGACACCCATGCAAACAGCGATGCCGCTGCAAAAGTTGTGAACGATGAAACCTGGTGCAGCAGACAATGCTGTTACTTATGTATCCTGAATGTAACTCAATGAAATTTAATGTAAACAACTTCTTGTGCGCACTCTAGATCCCACAAGATCCTCTAGATCCCTGTTGAAGGATTTTCTGACACACTACAAAGATGTAACGAAAAGCGCTATTCATTTGTCCATGACCGCTTTTTAAAATTTTTGTTATAGAGTTATGTCTATGCAGAGCCAAGAAGTCCTTAACTCTTTCCGTACCGCGCCCATTGGTCATCATCAGCTCGCTATCGATGGTTTGAAACGCCGCTTTCGAGACCTTCCGTGTCGCTCATGGACATATTGCACTTTCAGACGTGAAGGAGGAGAATTATATTTTAGTTTTCTAAGCAGTTCTCTTTCTTCCCGTGAGGCGATGATTTTTGAATGCGCTCAGAAGTTTAGCGATTGTCAAAGCAGAAACCGAAAATGGCCGCCTGCTATCAATGGTTTGAAATGCCGCTTTCGGACCTTCCGGCGCCATCGGACACACCGCGCCATCGGACGTGAAAGGGGAGAAACTATATTTTTGTTTTATAAGCAGCCCGCTTTTTTTTCCACCAAGCGGCGATTTTAAACGCGCTCCGAAGTTTCGCGATCGTCAAAGCAGAACGTAAAAATGTCCGGCACCGGCACCAGCTCGCGTGCTTCGAGAGATCGCAGATATCACGATTCTGCTGCCTCTGCGACTGATCTTATTGGTGCAGCGAATAGCAGCGAGTCAGAGGACGCTGACTTTTCGTCGGACTTTGAGTCTGAAAGCGATGACGATGCAAACCAGCCCGAAACATCGGCGGCCGCAGCCTGGCACGCCCAACTGTAGTGCTTGCAGTTAAATCTTTGTAGCAGAATACCTGTTCCCCCCCCCCCCCAATAAAAAATTTTCATTTTTTTCGGAGATAGTGCCTATTTTAAACGGCAATACATTTTGTATATCTGATAATTTCCACAACATTTTTTTCTTAGTAGATAATAAAGTGTCTTTACAAACTTTGTTCAATTTTATCCCACAATCTTGATTTTGGTAATTTATAACTCTCTTATGACATACACCTCATTAATAAAACTTTTGTGCATGAAAAGTGCATTCATTCGGCTTTTTGTTTATGTATGATTTAAAATATTGAGTGCAGTAGTTCCTTCAGAAAAAAAAAAATCTGCGGTAACCTTAAAAAAATCCCTATTTTCCCCACGGTAGGGAAAGGATTAAAGAATGTTTCAACTAGCCTGCGTTCAGCCCCTGTCAAACTGTCAGCCTGACACCCTACCTAGTCTCTTCTCCACCCTTATTTATCACTAAGGTCGACATTTTTGATATGCCCCTAAAAACCACTGTGAGCTTGAAAATGTTTTACATAGTGGCAGTTGTGTACTAGTCTACAATGAGCATACAGCAAGAATTGTTCGAAATGATGCGCTTACAGGCGTACAGCGAACGTTAAGGGTAGCATTAACAGACCAGAAGCTCCTTCACTGCCCTCCCCTACAACCTTGCAGGACACTGAATTAATGGACGCTTCACAGCAGCATCAGTGACATGCAATGGGCTAGCCCTCATCAGAACAGGCAGCCGGTTCTTGTCACGCTGGCACTAATCACCCCTCGATGAACGACCAGTCGACAGCTTTTGCCCTGGTGGCATCACATGCAGGACCCTGTTGGCACTACAATGTGCACAGGCAGGAGAGGGAAATCCTCGAGAGGATTGCGGGATTGTTTCTTAAATTTGTGGCTTCCCCGCAGTGCGCAGAGCTGCCAAGCTCGTCAGATATCACCATAGACAATTTCTACTTAAAAAGCTGTCGAAATGTCAGAGGTGGTTTAGGAAACCGTTAACACGACCCAGCCTCTGCTTTTCATTCGTGATCCTGTGCAACGTAAAGTGCATTAAGAGAAACGAATTCCGGCACCACGTACATCTTCGATGACGAAGCTCCAATCCTTGTCCTCGAAGACGTTGCTGTTTGCATCGCGAAACAGCGTGACCGCCACCTCCACGTTCTCTGGCACAGGCCAGACAACGCGTCCCCGGTACGGATCGCGGATGGTAGGCTCCCATGACCTCGCCTGCATTGGAGGTCAAGCAAGAGTTAATTCATCACAGGGCTCCTTGTCTGTACACGTGTTGCAGGCATTGGCAACAGAGGTATCACAAGCTCAGCAAACTGGTACATGCTTGCCAAAAACTGTATGCTTGCCAAAAACTAAGCAGTGCAAGAAGAAGCAAACGAACATGGTCTCACAGCCAAATTTTATTTGGAAAGAACTGTGACTGCATCATATCAAGAAATCCGACATGCTTGTTATGTGAGGAAAACAAACAAAACAGTAAACAAATGTACGAGGCCACTTTTTCTTGAATGTTTGTTGCCTCTCCTATCAGATACCGACAATCTCTGGCATCCTATCTCGTGGGAGGCAATGCCTGCTTTAGGTAAGAAGCCCGCTCAGAGAGGGCGCCACACTTCTCTAGGCTGTGCCAACAGAATGCTGTGAAGTATATGCCACCTGTGGGTTGCCTTGCATAAAAATCTCATAAAGTTAGATATCGTATGGATACCGTGCTCACAAGGGTTTCAATGGTAATTCAGGGCGCAGGCTCCTTTGCCAAGCGTATCACCCCTGAAGTAAGCTGAACGCCAGGCTGGGGTACGCTTGTACCCATTTGAACCAGTGGGTGCCCGGCAGCGAATCGAACCCCCAACTTGGCAGCCCAAAATTTGGAAGAAAAAAATTGAAACAGAAAAGCAATCACATTCGATGTCGCGCTGTGCGCACTTTTCGCTTGCTGCGTACTTCCGCATGCCACTACTAGATGGCTAAAGCTGCCCGTTGACCTCTGATGCAATGGTACATTCGGGGATTCAGGGTGTGCACAAGTCAAGGTTGTGCCGGCACCATTTTAAACGAAATGTTCAGTCCCGCGTATGGGTCGCACCTCACCAAAATTGTGGGAAAAAAAAGTGCGGCCCTGACACGAGCCTATACGGTAAATGCATTTTCTTTCATGCTAAAATGCAACAAATTAGCAATGTTATCCCCAGCGGTTGCACGTTATTCACCCCTAATTACAGTGGAATCTCGCTGATACGATCTTAACGCGTACCGAAAAAGAAAATGTCTCATCCGAACACAGTCGTACATAATAAAAAGAAATGGTACATAAGAAAAAAACAACGTATTATCCCAAACAGAACGCATCGTGCAAAATCGCATCGAGATTCCACTGTATAAGTGGGACATGTTCAGTCATGGTAGCTGGCCCTGCATTTTAGCAATGGTGCTGCCAATTTTGTCCCGGGTTTACGCATTTTCTTGCCTACAGAAGCTGCATTCCTGGTAAAAGTGGGCCGGTAGACACTTCGGAGCTCCCACTCATCCCTTCAGCTTGACAATACTTCATGAAAGCTTGCGCAACAGATGTTTCCACTGACTCATACCTGGGAGGCCACCCGGCGTCCTCTCCGAGTCCATATGATCAGCAACTTGTGCGGCTGCCTGCAGAGAATGAAGCAACCAGATCAGGATTAGCCCTGGACACATTAGGCAGTCTGCATATGAACATTGAAGTAATTTTTTCCCCACAAGAGGTATTTAAGGTACAATCATTACTCTGATGTGCCATTTACCTCAGTCATGTACTCTTTGTGGCAAAAAAATTATGAAACACGCCGTGTTTTGTAGCTAGTAATCGGCGCAGTGACCCTGGCAAAAAGCAAATGACAAATCCCGGATGAATATGCTCCAGAAGGTATTCATGTAACAGTACTGGCAGAGGCTGCATTTTGTTAGCTAGATGTCTGCGAGAGACCACGGTGACGAGCAGACAACAGGTCATGGTTCCAGCCTAATATGCCCATCATGTCATTCCTATACTCTCCATGATAAGAAAATCGTGAAACCAGCTGCATTGCATAGCTAGCCATCTGTGCTATGACCATGGCAACAGGTAGACGACAAGCCAATGATGCAGGCACCTTGAACATATATTCATGTGCTTTATTACCTAAGGCTGTATTTTGTAGCTAGCTGTCCTTTGGAGGTCATGGTGACACGCACATGAAAAGTCACACATTTACACATGTTAACAATCCTTATCGGCTGACGCTTCCCATAGCTTATGCAGCGCTGACTAAAACTACTGATATGAAGTATGCTTATAGTTGGCAGTATTAGTTTTAATGCGGTAACACTTTTACACTCCTTGGACACTCCGAAGCAGGACTTCCTGGCAGTTTAAATCATGGATGCGGGACTTCAAAAAGCTGCAATGTAAAGCCACCTCCCCCACCTCCCTAACACATTTCTTTTGCATTTATACGGCTAAATCACCACAAAATTTCTTGTCCATGAATACATGCCAAATGTTACATATTTTTCACATAACGCTTCCACACATGTTCTGCACTAGAAAATTCATTCGTAGATTGTGACGCTGCAACTGTCATGGCTGCCTGGCCTGTGAAACTCTGCAAGTCTTGGGGACAAGGCTAATGAAAAGGGTGCAACAGTCACCCTTCAAAGAATCGGTGTGTGACTGCTGCTTCTGCTGCTAAATGCTTGTGTTTCTAGGTTATCGCATATGTACATGTGAGCTTGAAAGTCTGAGATTACAAACTGAAAATTCTGTCTATAGGTGAACTGCTGTGTGACTGGGTTGGTTGACTAGATGTTTTTTTCTTTTTCATCCCTCTATTCATTCTGTGTAGCAGAAACAATTCTTGCAATTCTGTGACATGTTTCTTGTAATTCATTAGGACAATATGCAAGTTTCTGATGTAGACCTGCACATGGTGTCCTACCAAGAACATGAGGTAGGTGGCACTGAAGCGAAGTTTCGGATCGGTGGCAGCACAAGTAGACAACCAGACAAGCAGATGACCAGCAGTAGCAGACGATAACATCGCGTGACAGAAAACAGCACAAAGAAGCCATGAGGAGGGTAGAACTAGTAAGTGTCATAGAACAAATCCACACTCAGTTGGCATGACAACCGTGCCAACAGGGGAGTGATAATCCTGTTGCCCTTTTTAGCCACCAGGTGACACCAGCACGCAAGGAGGCTGTGTGGAGCCACAGAACAAACAAACAAAAAAATAACGACAGGAGGAGAAACTGTACTCTGTGACAACGTGACAGATGCTCACGGTGTCAGAAGCGCTTGCATGTTGCTGCCACCTGAAGATGACAGCACCAATGTTACATGATCTCGCTGTCATCTTGTTCATGCTGTGCTGGCACTAATCAGAAGTCCTGCCTTTCCTTGATCCATGCCTGGAGCCTCTGTGACGTTGTTTGGCTGAATGAAAAAGGTTTGCAACATTCTCGGACGCTTCTCGTGCTATGCACGCGAAATTGGTTGCACACGCACCACTTCTTGCTACCGGTAACCGTCAGCTCCCGGTAGGATGCCACCAGTTGGAACTTGGCCGCATGCTTGTTGACACGCTGCAGGCGCTTCCAGACCGAACTCATGCCGCGCCTGGCCGTTTGACGAAACCTGCATGCCACAGAGGAGAAGAGGCAATCAGATACGAAGAATATAGAAAATGATAGGCCTGCCAAGCAAATGTATGTAACAAGCCCAACAGCCACTGAGACAGTGAAATGGCAGATAATTTTTACAGCGAAAGCTGTATATGGTGAGGCGAAACGAAAAGCCGTTCGCCACATGTTTTGATAAAGGTCTCCATTGGCTGCGCTGTCAGTTACGTCGTTCTCTACGTCACACCCAAGCGCGTGTGCCATTGGCAGCGTCGTTAGTGACGTCGTTCTCTGCGTCGTACCCAAGCACGCGTTCCCGCCATTGCCACGTTGACGCTGCTCTGCCCGCAACACTGCCTCCTTGGCTCGCCGTTGTCGCATGCATTCGATATCTCGAGTTAGCTCGGCGTCGTGGTTAGCAGCATCCCCCTGCCATTGGCGCTTGCGTTCCACTTCGTGATTTCAACGTGGACGTTTCGTCGCAGCCGAAGCCAAAGTGCCGCTCAAGAAACTCCCGCCGAAAGCGGGCGTTCGCCCCGGCGAACGTGTTCCCGCCATTTCCACGTTGACGCTGCTCTGATCGCAACGCCGCCTCCTCAGCTCGCCATTGTCGCATGCGTTCAATATCTCGAGTTAGCTCGGCGTCATGGTTAGCAGTATCCACCCGCCATTGGCGCTTGCGTTCCACTAGAAACACAATCATGTAACCAATAATTGAGAAACGCTTCAATACAGCGTCAGGATTAACCCACTGCTAAACACCGGGGCCACGCGTTTCAGCTTCGCTGGTTAACCCTCTGTATGGAGTGCTTGGGCTGTGATTTTTGCACATTATATATAAAGTGTTTACGACTCAGAGAAAAAGAGCATCCCATTTTCTGTCCCATCCCAAGAAGCGAGAAAAGGTACTGGGTGCTTTCACTGAGTGGAACAGTGGCAATATGCACTGACTATACAGAAAACGAATAAGAATGGAAATTTGTAGGCAGGTGCCTGCAAAGCTTAATGACTTATGGTGCTTTAGAATGTGAAGTTAAAATGAAATATACATTAGAGACGTCGCCCCAAAGAGGTACACAAAATGTTTCGCAGGATACACCCGCACAGCAGTCCGTTGTAATGCTGTAAAAGTACTTCCCCACCAGGCAGATTATGCTAGCAGACAGTGCGAGATTAGCATAAGCTTATGCTTTAATTTCCTTACAAAAGCTCCTTTAAAATACCACGACACATTCTGCTGAGATTGTTTCTGGATCATATTTATTTCCCTCTCTTTTCAAGTTTGCACACCATCAGAAGCACATCTATCTCAATTCCTGCTCAGGTGTTACAAATTATGCCCCGAAACATACTACCCTGGACCTTGTCACCACAGTAAATCGTGCCATATCCCTGGAATCGGCACAAAAAAGATAATGCCTCACGCAGAGACCCATCAGACTACTCTGGAATATATGCACAAGGAATACGCAGCTGCAATGCACCGTTTTCACGAATCACTCTACAACTCAATGTCGCTCATTGTGCCGACTTTTTGTTTGTGCCCTCTATAGGAAAGCGATTCTCATTTTGTCTTGAGCACTTGACATCATTCACGTCAGCTGAGCTATATGGAATTAAGGAGGCCCGTATGAATGTACTTTGAGAGCAGCTGCCAAGTAGCTGGGTGATATAAACGGATTCGAAAGCAGCCCCACAAAGTATGTGGAACAGGCACGAGCAATGTAACAGCGAATCTGCAGCCTGTGACATTACCTATCTTCACCACAAGGCCAACATTGCTGGGCATTGCATCACTTTCCAGCAGATACCTGGCCATGCCGGTATTTCAGGAAACAAAAAAGCGGATGAAGCTGCCTGAAATGAACTTGAATACCAAAATTTTAGAACGATATTTTTTTTACGAGAACCGGCGCTGTTAACATGGCAGAAAATATGCCTACAATAAAAAAAAAGATCGCCTCTGGAATCTGCCGCTTCACCAAGATTACCTTCTGTGGTCAATAGACCCTGAAGTAAGATCCAAGAATTTCTTGACCACTTCCTCACCACTTAGAGGCATTGTACCATCAGCTTCGACTGAAAGTAGCATTTACAAACAATTATCTGTACCGCATAGGGCGTACCGCTGATCCCTACCAGTGATGACTGTGGCAGCATACAGACAGTGGAGCACATATCTGAATTCCCCACGTACCGCGATGAGAGGCATTCTTTCTAACGCCAAATGGACATGACTTGTGACGATCCACTAATGTTACCTAGCATCTTAGGTCCAATGCCCAGTCCTTTCAAAACAGCGATGGGTCTTGGATTTATTGTTCCAGTACCTATCAGAAATTTTTCATCTTGGAAAGCCTTAAAGATTCACTATATATGGTATAGAAAAGCCTGAATTCACCCAATGTCTTACCTGTTAATATCATTATCAAGATTCACTCGTGCATTTCATATTTATTTTTATTCTCTTCTTTCCCCACTCTCCTCAGAAACTGTCAATCCTCTTCCCTCTCGCTGGTACAGAGTAGCCATGTCAGCAGTTGTATGGACACCGGCAAAAATCTCTTTTCTAATAAAGAGCTTCTCTGTCTCAATGTTTGCATTTCTTGTCTTTTACGTGCATGTTTATTTTAAAATGTTAATCTGGACATTGATCTGACTAAGACGGGTTATTTTCCTAGGAAGTGTTTTTTTTTTTTTTTTTTTTTATAAAAGAAATTGCACTCTCATGTTTTTCTGCCTGTTATACAAAATAAACACATAAATGTGCACTTTTGATGTGATGTCGTGCTCAATTGGGACTTGTATGGTGCACTCGTTACTTTGAACATTTTAAAAAAAATAAGAATAATGAATCGTTACCTACAGAACAAACTCCACGCTGAAGCAAGCCATGAGGATAAAATGGCGCTTCAATGCATGCAACAAGAGGGAAGGGGGGATGTCACGGCAGGCTGCTGACCCTAGTGGAGACAAGGTCAAGAAGACAACACAATTGTCTTCTTGACCTTTTTTTCTTTTTCTATGCTAGATTTCTCTATTGGACACTGTCATAAAATAAACAAGAAAAAAAATGGACACTTACCAACAAATGCACACCAATTTCTATCTCTATGTCTCAATTCTTTTTTTTTTTTTTTTTACTTCTCTCGATTCAATTGTTTACGCTCTGACGCATTCCTTATTACTACCACCACTAAGCAGGTGACCTGCATGACGCAGTCCAGATGGAAGCTCGAGGTGATCAGAGTAGTTTGTTTTTCACTCCGTTGTCCTACAGACCACACATTAAAATTGCACAATGGTGACAGTAACGAGAAGAAGCATTCCGGTTTCTATCCCTACTATGTAGACGTCCTTTGTCACTCAGTACTTAAGCATGATGCCAAATGAACTCAACACTGCATGCATTCTTTTTTTAGTTGTTACTGTTTACTACCACCAAATAATTATTGTACTGTGGATCTCAGCAGACCTCAAAAGTACTCACGCTGGTCAATTAAAGGAATGTTTTCAAAATCATGGAAACTACCACACATTTCTCACACATAAAAGGACGACAACTTAGCTAGTATGAAGGTAGGGAAATGTTCATAATATATAGTGATTTGATACTAAAGTTGGTTTCGAAGCGCCAAACCTGGTGTCATCAACACTGTTGTGACTTTATGACATGACGAAATGTTATGACCTCATCTTAATGTGATCCTTAAACGAAGGACTTTGCATTATCAACACTGTTGTGACATTATGACAACAAAGTTTGCTGACCTCATCTTATTTTGTTATTAAAATGAAGGACTTTGCATTATCAACAATAATGTGGCGTCATGACTGAACAAAATTTGCTGATGTCATCTTGATTTCAAACTAAAGTTGGGTTCAAAACGACTGATCCAGCATCATTGATACTGCTGTGACGTCATGGCACAACAAAATTTGCTGACATCTTAATTCGATACTAACGTTGGTTCTGAAACGACAGACTTAGCACCATCAACACTGTTGTGATATCATTCATGACGCAACTAAATTTGCTAGCGTCGTCTTAATTTCATTCTAAAGTTGGTTTCAAAACAACAGACCTGGCATCATCGACATTGTTGTGACATCATGACACAACAACATTTGGTGATACCATCCTAAATTGATAGTAAAGCTGGAATTGAAACACTAGACCTGGCGTCCTGATATTGTTCTGACGTTATGATCCAACAACATATGCTGACATCGTGTACCAATACAGCTAGATATGATGTTATTGCTCATAAAGTAAATTAACAAATGTGCTGTGCGCGTTTCTGGCTGCATTTGCGTGTGGCAACTGCCCAGACAACCAGTGTATCTGACTTGCCATTTGTTCGAAGATGTACGAATATAAAACAAAATTTTAAAAAATTGCATCTTTAGTTGGGGTTGAACCAAGAAACAAACCAATGGCTGAGATATAGCCACTCTATAACTCCTACATCATCACAATGTACTGCTTGCAAACAAAACAAAAAAAGCAATCCAAGCTTACGCTCGTAGTTCACAAAAAGGCTTTAATGGGTCACATTCCTTAGACTTAAATAACTACTGCGAGGGCTGGAGGTGTAAATGATTACATATTCGCAAGATATATATACAACTTAAAACTGGGAAAATCAGTATTGTGTTTTAGCATACAACATCCCCTACTAGCTTTCATGGGCAGTAAAGTACCTATGCAACGCCAGAATTGCACAAAACACTGCAGATCTGGAGACGATCCGTTCTCGGACTATCAATCACTGTCGCGTGATGTAGTACACGGCACATTGAATGATTCGAGTGGTTTTGTTCAACCAGCCAATTAGCGCGCACTGCGAGTGATATCCCCGAAAGTGACCATCCTTGAATACATCCCCTAGTAAGAACAAACTTATGAATCTGCATCAAACACCGTAGATCTAGTTGTCATAAACTTACAAATCCTGTCATAACACGCCGTAACAGTGATATGCTACCACACTGTCACTGCCATCAGAAATTTGTCTTAGAACAGCAGAAAGCTGAGCTAGTTGGTAGGCTTTCATGTTAGAAAAAAAGTTAGGCGCGAAGACACGGACACGAGATGAGGTTGTGTTGTCCGTTTCCCTCTCCTTGTGTCGGCGTCTGCATCCTAACTTTTTTGAAACAGAAATTAATCCAACTTCTTTTTCTTCCACTGCAAGGTAAAGTCTGGAATGCACATATCAGGTGTTCACTTTAGCACTGTCCGACTACATACAACAGCATGACTGTCCCGAGTGCCAATATGTTTTGGGCTCTATATATGTTCACAACCTGTCACATAGACAAAACAATATCTATTTAAGACTGTCATGCAACACCTGTTGCAAGATAATGCTGATTCTGATCAGTGCGACCCGGTACACAAAAACTCCTTGCGCCCTACGCGGCAGGTCTTTCCGATTGGATTTTCACTAGTTATGACCCTCGTCATACGGGCACCTTCCCGTTTGCTCAACAAGTTAATACAGATCGAGTACTACCTACTTGATCATTTTCAAGCACGCGTCGATCATGCACCAAAAGTTGCATACACGGGTCGACTTCGACGAGGATAGAAACAGGGGTTGTCAAATCGTGACCGTCTGCATCGACGCTTTGTCAAGAGTTATTGACTGCAGCTGCTCTAGCGCTGAAGATCAGTCACGAGGCGCTTACTCGGCAGTTCGCACTGTCGTAGCAGCAACAAGCGTAGCAAAAGAAAAACTGACGTTCGGGTGCTTGTCGCTCCTTAGCAAAACGGCGAGTATGCCATCCGCTTCCTCCCTACGAACGATGCATACACCGAGTCGCTTATCATCAATAACAGGAACACGAGAAACATACTCGGCAATCTTTGCTGGACGCGGAACGGGCGTTACTTTGTTTTATTTTGCTACCCTTCGTGTGTCAAGGTTTCGTTCGTCGACTCCAGCAGCAGACCGCTGAAGATAGCCGCGGGGTGCGTTTCATCAGACGGTTTTGATAGAAAGGCATCGGTAGGCGAAACCATCATATCGCGGTCGCGACTTCACCGCTACTCAGAAGAGTCTGCCTCTGCCTTTTCTTTTTTTCTCTCTCTCTCTTCTTCCCCCCGTCCATTTGGCGACACGGCGGGCAAATCGACGCGAAGCGAAAAAAGGCAACGCACTTCTGTCGCCGTAGCGATGTGTGTGGGTGGGCTATCGGCGCGTTCTGTCTAAATAGGCAGGAAACAGCGCTGAATGGGCGAATCCGCGAGACGGGACACCCCGAGCACTTTCGATCATGCTTACTCGCATCACCGATCGTCAACAGATCGCCATCCTCTTGGGCGTCGACGGCACGTCGGAATGTTGTTCGTCACCGCACTGGGGTTCCTGTCCTGTCGTCCGCTAGCTAGCGTCGAGACGGCAACACCTTGGGAAGAAGCATTCACCACAAGAAAACCCGAACAAACACACACACTACACACCGCTGCGCTCTGCACAGTGTCGTCACTTCACGGCTATTTCGAGAACTGGCAGCGATGCGCGACAGCGCCACTTAGGTAACGTTTAGTACTAGGCATTTCGTTGAAACTATCATCACGCCTCTGAGCAACAATTACTGATCTCAAAGGCTATAAACGCGATGGCTCTTTTGCACCGATTGTGATTGCAGAACCAGAAACACGTTTTTATCACCACGTTTTAGACGTCATATATTGTACATATTACGCGGTCGAATATAAAACACAAGCACGTTACTTCATAAATTTGTTTTTTGTAGCTTTAGTAAAGAGCATAACAACACAAATCTTGGAGGCAATGCATCAACATTAATTTCTGACGGTTCTGGTTTTGTTAAATAAATAGTGCTCTAAAACTGTGTTGCTTATATTTTCCTTACCGAAAACTTTGTGATTAAATAATTTTTAGTTGTAGCTAAATATTATTGTACTCTTAATTAAAGATCTTAGTTCATTTATTGCGCTTTCACTCGTCTTGAATCCGTACTTGTAGTGACTAGCGTCTTCTGTCAAAGGCCTTCCCATAATTCACCACGCCGGAAAGAAACAAGTGTGGTGGAATCGTTCATTTTAAACGCAATATAACGTCGTTGTAACTATCTGGTTTTGAATATGCGATTCCGCTAACGCGAAGAATTTCGAGAAGGTAAGCGGCTTTCAATACTTGTCAGCGAGGTACTCCAGTGCGCGTAAATTGGACGGCAATGACGCGCGCCAAGATAGCAGACGAGCATGACAGACGATGGCGTCGTTTTGTATTGCTAACCGTTAGCAAAAATGTTCCTAAAGTGTACGCACACGCGATGTATGACGATGCGTTAGCTCGAAGCAGCGAAGACGTTTGCGGGCCAACTTTATGTTGCGCTCGTACACCTTTGCTGTACTTTGGCTAACGTCCCTGGTGTAGAATGTTTTTGTGTGTCGACTGCTAGGGCTGCTCGGGAAAAATAGCGCTTCATTGTTTGCGTCGTCCGCGTCGGCGACCGTCGTGAAAGCGGCGTAACCGAATGTAGAGTCGCTCTCCGTTTGCGAGAGCTTGGAAAAATCGGCGATCGCGATTACTTCGGTGCAGATCGTCAGCTTAGTCGGAGGCCCGAAAGAATGTTAGGCCTAATTTTGTTTCTGCATTTCTAGGCCTAAAATTTCATGCAGAAGACATGGCGCGTCTGCACCGCGCATCTTCGCGCAGTTGCTGTTTGCCTGCGATGCTTGTGTCGCTGTCGCGTGCGTTCCTACTTGGCGGCAATACATAGAAACACTGCCGCGACTCGACTCGTGACAAGTAAATTCATTAAAAGTGACACGATTTCGCCGACCCGTGAGCGTTTTGCGCATCTCCGTTTTTATTATTGCAGGACGTACACAAGGCGGTGTGCGCTATGATTCCGAGCACTGCGCGTAAAGCAGTGAACGGAGCCGGTGACGCCGAGATGGACGAAGAAAACTCAAAAAAGAACTTCGGCTCCGTGCCGCTCCTGGACATGCTCGCCGAGGTGGCCTCGGCCACGCTCAAAAGCGACCCGGTGCTGCTGAAAGATTCCACTCACAAGGCGAGTACTCTTTCCCGAGCCGCGCGGCCTTGCAGACGAAAGTGAAAGGGAGCGTGCGCTTTTCGCCTCCTCTACTGGCCGCGCGTGAAACCGCGTTTGTCGCTTGTTTCGCGAAAGTGTGAACGTTGGAGTGTGTTTCTCAGTCGCGCGAGAATCGTAGTTCTCCGCGTCAGCGGGCGCGATATCGGCTGCCGCGGGCGCGACAATGCAGCGCCATGAAAAATGAACAATTCTAACGGGCCAATATGGCGCTCACAAGTGGCGCCGCCTTCCGATTGTAGTTGCCTTTGTCGGATTTACTCGAGGATACATTAATTTGTTTTCACTTTTTTTTTTTCATTAAAATAGTTGATTTGAAACGGGGGAAATAGCGTTATGCCGTAGCGAAAAAAATTACAACGCGCACTTGTCAAAGGTTGTTTGTCGTGGTGACCACTAGTGTTTGCATTGCAGCGGCCATAGTTTCGTGCATAGAGATTGATACAGTAATTAAATAATTGCATGGAGGAAGGAAACAAAACAGGAGAGGCCCTGACGTCACTTTTTTGAAGCCGGAAGTGCAGCCATGTTGGTGTGCTACCTCTTTTTGCGCCTCCAATCAGGGGTTCTGCAGCTCGCCGAAGCAGATGGGCGCGAACTTTGAACTTGCATTGTTACGAGCCGCCGGAAGTGTGTGCTGCTGACGCGCGTCAAAACAAAGCCTACAAAACTTCTGTAGCAGCTTTAGTGAAGCAGACGCGCTCCTGTGTTTTTCCGTGGCACGTTGAAGAAGACGACGAAGACCCGCGCCGTGATTGCTTGAGTGTATCTATTGCTGGCCGACACTGACACTCACAGACCCAAAACACAACTTTCAAGCTTACACACCAAACCCCAAAGTCAGCTTTTCTTGCGAACAAAAGGTGCTGCGGGAAAGACACCGGCGGAAAAATCTTATCTCACTTTTCAGAGACCGAGAGCAGTAGCGAAGCTTCAGGAGCGCGGTTGTCATGGCGACGTTGACATTTGGGGTACCCATCCCAGTGCTCCTTTGCGAAAAACAGCACGTGACTTCCGCCACACCTTCTCCAATACGTTCGTGCTGGCCAGGGCCTCTCCTGGGGTTTCCTTCCTCCATGCCGTATGGCAATGATCAACATCACCTACCCGCCTGTTTCTGTCATCATATTGTTTTCATCACATTCCAAGTAATAAAAACTCAAAAGTATAATTACCCACAGCAAGTGTCACTGCCCTAAGGAGTATGCTGCCCAGCATGCATACTCATTAGTGTTGTTAAAATTGCATATCCGGATGAAGTAATTATCCATGTAAAACTGTGCTGAAGAAAAGTGCTAATGGCATGCAATACTCATGAATCAACAAAAAACACTAAAAACTGCTGCTTTCACGCAGAAGCCATGCCAAATTATTGTAAAACCTGTGCAGGCCATCGTTCCCATTTTGATTGAACGACTGCAGCGACAGATTTTCCTCTTGTAATCCTAATAGAAAACTATGGGTTCATACAATGTGCTGCCATAATCTCGGAGGCCATGGTTATGGGCATACGGCGAATGCTCTTGAGCAGTCTAAAATGCATGGAAAAAGCCGAGCGCACCCTACTGTGTTAAAGTTCGAGCAACAAAGCCAGGGATGGTCAGGAACTGACTTGGAAAAACACCTGCTGCGCCGCGGCAGTGCTGGGAAACATCTAGCACCTAAAGCTATCGCAAAATGTCTGGCATGTTTTGGACATGATCGGACACCTTAATGAATTGGTAGACAAACTTTATTGTTTCATAACAAAACACTGCTTTTTTTATCGTAGATGATGTGCCTTTGGCAGCGAGTGTCACCTGCGGCAATCTGTTTTTCAGGCGCGCAAGTCGGCGCTCCAAGCGGATGCCCTGGTGCTGGACCAGATCCGCATTCTCTCGGACCGAATGCTCCTGGACATGTTCTCGGAATTCACGAGCAACGAGATGCGCCGGACCTTCAGCTACCGCTGCTATCTCATGCCCAACGCCTGCGCGGAAACGTTCTCCAGTTTTGGCAACGAGAACAAGGCTCGCCTCCAAATGAAATCTCACCTCCTGGCGCACATTGCCAAGCTCCTGGCCGAAGCCAATGGTTAGAAAACTTGCCTTGTTCGTTCTAATACACAGGGTGTCCAGCCATCATGCACCAAGCAAAAAAAGAAAGTGAAGCCTTCTGTACAAATGAAACAACGGTATGTTGTTATAGCAGCAACGTGAAGAAACGTCTAGAATTTTCATATTGTCCTTCGTTATTTAATTTGTAATTACTAATTACTTAACATTCTAATTACTATACTTGGTTATATGATTGCTTCACTTTGGCAGTCTGCTTGCTGCTGTTACAAATGCTCGTGCACTTGGATGTGACGCTTCCTGCCTGCAGGAATTGCACAGCCGTACCAGCCTAAACGTCATGTCAAAGTGATGCAACTTCCTGGTTAGACACGCAGCGCGTTTAATTAATTTGCAGCATATTTTAGAGCTCCATTGCTGCAGCGCAGAAGCAGGAAGCGGAATCAGCTTTATTTTTTTCCCCGCTGGGTTCTTTTTAAACACAAGAAATAGCGTGCCGCAAACAACTGAAAATGGTGTCCTTGAATGTGTTCTATAACCTAGCGCTGATGCGCCTGCACAATTCTTGCTCCCGTAACGCTCACGGAACATTCTCTCGTACAGCCCCTGGCAGGCAGGGCAAGCCACCATTCACGGCGGAGCCTCTCCAGGCCCGAAAACGACGTCTACAAGGTGAGTTGACCTCTTTGAAACCTCGGGTGGGGGTCGGGCAGGGGTCGAAACTAACCAAAGTTCGTTTTCTGCCTTCTCTCCAGTTCCTAATTGTGGGGGCTGCATTCTGAGGGGGGGCTTAATGCAAAAATGCTTGTGCGTGGATTTTTTTTGCATCCACAATTAAAGTACCCGAAGCTGTGAAGATCAATTCAGTGCCCTACATGAGGTTGTCTCGTAGCCAGTGCTGCTTTGACTAATCGCCACAGACATTTTGCTCAAATTCTTTATCTAGAAGCCATCTGCCAAAAAAAAAAGAAAAATTTGCACTAGGTGAAAAGCATAGTTTCATGTAGTGTTGGTATGGAGCAAACTGAAATATGAGTGGACACATCGCAAAAAGCCAGCGAAAATATACATTTTTTTATGCGAGAACTGAAAACAATGCCACCATTGCCACTCATTGGTAGTCACGCAGAACCCATAATGCTGAGAACCTCACGGGGTTCTTCGGGATGACCTCTAAGATTACCGGCACACTGAAGATCTCAGAGGCTGGGTTATGTGTAGTAACCGCTAGCCATCAGGCGAGTGCACCTGCTTGGGTACCCTTTAAAGGCTGCTAATAGGAAAATTAGACTATTACCAGCCATGCAACTTCTCCAAGATTACTTCAGTAGCATATACCTCGTTGATACGATCTTCACGGGAACTAGAAAATGAAACGTATTATCCGAACATAATCGTATATAAGAAAAAAAAATCGTATGTAAGAAAGAAATGTATTATCCAGAAAAACATATTATGCAGAAGTGTATCGGCAAGATTCCACTGTATTACTGATTATCTAACCAGTTTATTAAAATTGAAATTTCGTTGCAGCTGGCCTTCAAGGTAAGCTCAATTTCCCATTCTGCCGTTTCATGTGTCTCACAAAACGCTCCTCGCTTTTTCTTTTTTCCTCGTCTATGCAGAATCCGAGGGAACTGGCCGAAAGCGCAGACGACCGCAGACCAAGCAGCCGTCGGGGGTCAGCAAGAACGAACGACGAGCGAACTGCTCCTCCACCTTGCATGCTCCCACCACTGGAAGCCCCATCAAAAAGAGTCAAGCACGATCGAAGAGCCAAGCCAAGCCGGTCGTGACGAAGACGGAGGGCAAGAACGGGCGGACCATGCTCAAGGTCAGTAGTGCCCCCCGCACAACCCAGAGCTTCAAACATTATCCTTTAAATTACTTTCACACCTCGAGTTTAAGCGGCCGGAAGCGGCAAAAGCCGGAAGAAATCTGCTCGCTGCACGGTCTAAGCGGGTGGAAATTAATGGCGTTTTTCACTGGTCGATCTGGAGCAGGATTTTTTGCTCCACGGCTGCGAATCCGAATTTCACTGGTCGAGCTGGAGCGGGTTCGCACTTTTCACTGGTCGTTTCGGATCAACTCGCTCCGTGCTGGATCGCTCTCACTTGCTCCGCTGCCGAGGCGCGGATTCGGGCGGAAATATGACGAGAGGTACGTCACTTCCGCTCGCTGGGGGACGGCGATCTTGGTGGCCATGGAAACATGCAGAGCGGAAGTCGATTTTTGTGACGTGTGTGCGCAGACTTCCGGTACGATCCAGCGCGGAGCATTTTCGCTCTCCGCTGGCAGATTAGGGTTGGTGAATTGCGAGCGCTCGCTCCAGGATTTCGGCGGCCGCTCCAGATCGACCAGTGAAAAACGCCATAAGATGGTGGCTGCAGTCGGTCTCGACTGACTTTTTTGCCACTGAGAAAGCGGAAAGTCGTTCCAGTTCATCGCAAGCTGCTGTTGCATGCAAACATCCATTCGTAAATTGAAGATGGCTTCCAAAGTGTGATTGGCCGTGCTCACTGATGCAATCAAAATTTACCTCATGCTTTTCAACTGGCTAAAAGGATTCAAAGCTATTCCTTCTTCCTTTTCAATATCTGTTGTTAAATTTTGGCACTGAAGGAAAGCGCGGATGAGAGGCGAAGTGGCCTGCATTTACTGCCTTTGATGATAGATGAATCACTGAACAAGTGCACTGCTTGAACTGCTGTGGCGACGGCGCGGGCGCCACCACGCAAACCGCTGTGCGCACAGTAGGTAATCAAACCTGAACACGTGGGACATACGTGGCAAAGAATTTTCACCCGCTTTGGCCTTTTCGCTCTTTTGCTGTTACCAACATGTGAATGTAGCCTTCGAGGGAGAACTCGCATTGCTTTTTCGTCATGTGCCTGTGAACGCCCAGAAGTGTAGGTTTTCATACTGCCAACTCTCCCAAGTTTTTTTTTTCTTTTTTTGTAAGTTCTGTAAAGTTAAGGCTCGTTTCACAATTCTGTGAATGTTGCACCAAGTTTTACCGAAAGTTAGTTCTGTTCGCAAAAAAGTTTAGCTTGTCAATCTCCGACCCTTTCGTTGGAAGTCTTCTGATAGTAAAAGAACACCAAAGGCATACTTGCTTCCCCCAAGCTAGTTTGTACAAACACGCTCCTGAAGCAGGCAGAATCAGCAACAGCAGTATCACTTGGAAAGTCACAGTGATCTATAGAAATAATGTGTTGCTTGCCAGTCTCTACTGTTACCAGCAGCTTGTGCGGTGCATCTAAAAGCCAATCATCGTTAATAAAGTAAAAAATTCCCCCTGTGTCGTGTTGGCGGGAGTTGACAAGTTGGCAGGTACGGGCTTTGGATTGACATCTTGCTTGAGTAAACTGAAAGCACATCTAGTGCCTAATCTTCCATCTGCGGCGACGACTGTAAGGCTCTGTCAAAACAGCACAAAAGACGGTGTTTCTTACTTTATTATAGCGAATGTTGCTTGAATAGGACGGTGATCACATTCGGATCAAGGTGGCTAACTATGGTGCACGAACTGTAGTACCGCCTTAGAGTGCATTACTTGCCTGTTTTGTCAGGAATGAAACCAGAAGTATATGTCGTCTGAAGTGATGCCAGGCAAGAAATAATGTTGATGTCGCTTCAATGAACAGTGGCAAAATCTGTCATTGCTGGATGAAATGTGGTTTGCACCACGTTTTATCATTGCAACGAAAAATGGCGCCTCTTTTCCCTAATCGCAAGAATGTCACTTTAGTGTTTATGTGGGTAGCCATAAAAACTTGCGTGCATTTTTTGCCTGTCAAATTTAGAATTATTTCGAAGTAGTCGTGTGACGATGCCAGACAAAAAAAAAAGCTGATTTCGTAGCTGTGGAACAGTGTTGCCATCTGCCACTTTTATGATGATTTAGGCAGCTCTGAAGTCTTTGGTGCATTATTTGCCCGTTTTGTTGAAAATGAAGCTTCAGTACCCATTACGCGCACTGATGTTAGGCAAAAAAAACAGCTTTACTTTGCTGCACCAGAACAGTGGCGCTATATGACCTTGCCAAGTGAAGTGTATTGTACGTCTCGTTTCACCATTGCAGCGAGGTATGTCACCACTGTTCCTTTCCCACAAAAAAGCTCACTTTAGCCTTTATTTAGGTGGCTGTGAAATCCTTGACAACGCCCAGCAATAAGGTAAAGATCCCACCCACGACCAGCAAGCTGCAGAACAACTCACCGCCCAAAGAGGAGAAGCCACCGAATATCGTTGGCGAAAGCTGGGAGGCGCAACTGGTCAAGAGGGACCACTGCTACTGGGGGCCTGGTTGTCCGCTCGCAGTGGGTGAGTGAGGCTGGCAGCCCGGTTGTGTTGCTCAGAGGCCGTTTTAAGTACTTTGGCCGTATTCTTGAAGTAACTCAAGTAACAGCACTGATACAGTCAGTTTCAGTTTATTATCCATTCAATAACAATTATTATTTAACAGATAGTATGCAAACGAGGGTCCCAAAGTCAACAACTGCAATAGGACCCTCGTCCACTTTCCCTAGTCCAGTTGCAGTCATTGACTGCAACTGGACTACTTACTATTTAAGTCAAACCTAGATAAAGCAAATCAATCTGTATATTCAACGCATGAAACTTACTGATCAATATTCATGTAAAATGCTGTATTTACCTGTGTAAGACCTGCACCCCCACTTTGGGTGTAAACATTTTCTAGAAAGAAGTTTCACTAAGCTTCACACGCATACCGGCATGCACGCAATCTCGGAGGCTACGCCTGTGTGCTAATTAATTTCTTCAGGCTTCTACTAGATGGCACTAGTTACTGTCCTGACGATGACGCTGTCTCACCAGGTTGTGATCATGTAGCACAGATCTGGCATGCTTCATTGGTGTCACCTTTGCAAGAAGTGTGCGCATTGAATGCTGTTTCGTTTGAAACTGTTGTCGAGAGCTTCAAGGGGACTGGTATCTGAAAGAGTGATGGACGGCACGGAGGATGAACAGCTTTTTATGGTTTGCGTTCTGTAACTTTGGGTGCACAAAACCTAAAACTTCCTATTTACAGCTCCCATAGGCACTAGGGCCAGGGTTCCCGGAACCTCTAGTAATTTTTGTAGGAAGTTCGATGGCTCACACTTTGTTATTGTCATGGCCCACAACATCGTCGTCTCATGAAAATGGCCTCTCGCTTGCACTGCCGCAGACGACTCCGGAGACAGCGACTTGGAAGAGTTGTGCGGTGACTGTGTGGAGCGGCGACCCACTGTCCCTTGCCAGTCTGTCATCGCCACGCCCGCCTTCCCCTACGTTTATGTGCCGCTGCTGCCCAACACCTCGTCCGTGGTCGAGGTGACCACCCCTGGAGGCGGCATCGGTGGCAGCCAAATGAGGCGACGCACGCCGAGCCCGATGCTCCCGTCCTCCGAAGATGAGGACGAGGATGAAGACGAGGACGAAGATGAGGAAGAGGAAGAGCAGAGGAGTAAGCAGCAACAGCAGCAACCCGTGGCCAAGGGCCGGGCGCGCCTGCCGGGTCGGAGAGGCGCTGTGGCACAGGCCGCCGAGACCACCTTTGAAAGGGTGAGTTCAGTTTCTGAATTTACACACAAGTGATCACTTTTATATGACAGCGCTACACTAGTTATGCAGAAGTAACATTTCAGTGCAGTTGCCTGTCTAAAATAGTCAGACTGTGACTTAGCAGTCTTGCAAGCCATCTCAGTGACTAAAGTATTGACACGTATACATGTTTATCTTTCACCGGTGGCCGCTTTCCACCGGCTAACAAGTGTTAAACGTTATCGCTCGGCGCAGGACGCGCCTGCATCGGAAGCTTCTCGAACGTTATCGATGCTTCTATCCTTCGTCTGTGGTCACCGACGCTCATGTAATCTGATTGTATGAGCGACGCGAATTGTCCAGAACTTTCTGGAAGACACGCGGGCATCAGGGATTAATCTGGAACCTTCGATGACTCAGGTATAAAAGCCGACGCGTTTCGCCACTGATGAGATTTTCAACGATCGCCGACTGTTTTCGCCGCTATCGTTGTGCTTTGAGTGTAGCGTGCTTTTGTGGGCACAGGTTCGCCCAATAAACAACCAGTTTCGTCATACACAGTTTTGCGACTGTTTTCTTTACTCTCACTACTACGTGACAGTATAAATAAGGCACTGCTTTTGTGGAACAAGTCTGAAACCTTCATTGTTTTTGGTGTGACAAGAGATCCACAGTCTGCTAATAAGGAATGTGTCCCCTGTGCGGCTGCTGATGATCTGGAACCTTCGATGACTCAGGTATAAAAGCCGACGCGTTTCGCCACTGATGAGATTTTCAACGATCGCCGACTGTTTTCGCCGCTATCGTTGTGCTTTGAGTGTAGCGTGCTTTTGTGGGCACAGGTTCGCCCAATAAACAACCAGTTTCGTCATACACAGTTTTGCGATTGTTTTCTTTACTGTCACTACTACGTGACGTCACATCCATTATTTTCTCCTCGCAGAAACTTGCGCTAAAGCACATCAAGGCACTGCGAAACAAGCGGCGCGACGAGCGAGGCCCCCTGGTGTGCAAGATCTGCAAGACCAAGGTGTTCACGGCCCAGGCCACACTCATGTACCACTATCGCAGCCATGCAGGTCAGGGCTCTGTCCTTTCTTTCCGATTGGCATAAGTGACCGTTACCAGCACAGTGCATTCAGTTTTGTGCTAAGCCTGTTAGCGCCACCGCACTCTGTTGCCAGCGCCTTCCTTACCATATGTCTGCTAAGTGGCTTGTGCTCTGAACTAAGTGGCCTGCCTTGAACTGGGGAAGGGGGACGTCGGGGCAGCCTGGTGGTGAAAAATGGAGGTTCAGTGATATTGTCACAACCAGCAGCAACTGCGTGCTTTGGTGCTGCTTACACCGACCGTACCCTTGAATATTGTGAATGCAGCCGTGATGAAAATATCGGAGGTCATGTGCTAGCTGGCGTGGCGCAAGGTATGCCGCAAGAGCCGCTAGTGGAGAAGAAAAGCATAGACAGTTGATTGTACAGCTTATGCAGCAAGCGTTCAGAGCACAGGCAGCATTGTTGGAAGGAGTGCACTTGCCTATGGAAGCTGGGCTGCTTAGAGACCAAGTGTTTTGTGACAGTTTCGCACTAGTGCATTCGGTCTGACTCTACTGTGACTGTAGTAGCGTTCAGCAGCGCAACTGTGGCATTTTTCTGGCAGTGCAGAAAACAAGAAAATGGTAATTTCATGATTTTGAGTGTTATGTATCCAACACAAGTAAAGAAAGAAAGTCTAAAATTTGTACTTTTCTGGGACTTGCCCTTTAAGGAAAGTTTTGTTGCAGTCAGCAATGAAATAAGTAGTGTCTGCTCTCATTTCACTCTCCTAGTGATGGCATCCTCAGAAGCTGTGGTTCTCAAATGGGGAAACCCACGCCTGCAATGTAGGGGTGTGCAAATATTAGCAAACTTGAATGTTCTCAAATATCACATTTTTAGTATTCGCATGAGAAATGGATATTCGAAAATGTTCAACTATTCGGTTGGATACGAGTATTCGAATCAAATCGAATATATTGCTGGCTGTGCGGCGGCAAAGACGGCTCTTAGCATTTGTTTCTATCTAATCTAAGAATATTGGGGCGATATCGTGCTGAATTTTGTGATAATTTCGTGTTGCTGGCAAAATTTCGCCTGTAAAGCACACTTAGCTACTAAACGTCAAAACATTGCGGGAAAGCCAGCCTCTCAGTGGCAAGGGATGCTGGTTTGCGAACAGCGAGGGTGCACCCTCTCTTTTTTTCTTTTTTTGACCCTCAATTCTGAGTTTATTGCTTGACAGCAAGTGCGATGGGTGACGACTGGCAAAGGGTCGAATGCCTCCGAGTTTACGGGCATTTGGTGCGGTATAATAAGGCACAAGCTGGCGAGGACAGCTAGGGGGAATTACTATATTTTCCAAGTTAACATGAGCCAAATGCACAATGTTTTAGCATAACGGCTTACTGGTCTAGTTTTTTAGCATTGACAATGTAATTGCAATGTTTCAAGATATAAAATTAACCCAACTCGCTAATAAACGCACATGCATATCACTATTCGATATTCGTATTCAAAAATTTTAATATAGCACAATATTGCACACTTTTTTAGCCTTGGTTAATTCCCAGTTCCGGGACGTGCTCCCGAAACTGCGGCAGCAACCCGCACAAGATATTAAAGAGATGAAAGACGTCACAATGTTCGTCACCAATTTTTTTCGTTAAAATGAAAATAAACCTTTGAACCCCCGCCCCGTCACTGCAAAGGGTCCCCATCATTTCCACTGGTCCACAGGGGGTCCCCGACACATCCATGGCTGAAAGACCACTACTATAAAGTAACATCAAAGGCCATGCTTTTGCTATACCATAGTGGATAGAAAGGACAGGTGACTGTCACGGCCGCCATTTTTTACACTACCTATACAATAGATCTTTGTGAATGTTAAAAGTAAATCGTGTGTTTTTCATATTTCGGAAAGCGCACTTTATTTCCACTAAACCCATCAACTAATGGGTCAACAACCCTCACTTTCCAGTTCCTGACTTAGGGAAAAGGGCTTCTTACACACATGTTGATGTAGAGGCTTGTTTACAACTTGCACTAGATTGTAGAGTGTCCTTGATGTGCTGAACTTATCGTCACGTGACCTGGTCAGCTGCTGACGATTGGGTCACTTCAGTGCACACTCAGCGTCAACAAGTCCCATCTCTTTGGCTGCTTCTCCTTGGCAGGCATCAAGCCGTTCAACTGCAAGATCTGCGAGGCTACCTTCACGCGACAGCACAGCCTCAACTACCACATGCTGATCCACAACAACAAGAGCCGCTTTGCATGCGAGGACTGCGGCCGCCACTTCCGGCACCCGAGCCACTTCAAGGAGCACCTGCGCCGGCACACGGGCGAGACACCCTACCAGTGCACCGACTGCAACCAGAGGTGGGTGCTTTCTAGAAAGTCTAGAAAAGTTTCTAGAAAAATTGCATGGAATCACGATGGCAGAGTATAATGTTGGGCAAGTTGGTGTATAGCTTTAACAAAGATTTCTGGCACATAGTGAGTGACAGAAAGTATAGGACAGGGTGGGATAGGGACAGGGTAGGACAGGATATCTGTTCCTCTTGTGTTTCCCGTCACTTACTTTGCACCACAAATCTTTCATTAAAAAAATCATGATGGCCCTGCGGGAAGCGTGTTCAGCCTTCGTTAGCGTCTATACTTCGTTTCATACATGGCAGACAGTGCTGTGGAAGCTACGCAAGTAGTCGGTCACAAAATGCTCACTCCAAGCGTTTCAATGTGCACTTGCTTTTTTTATCAACGCTTTCTACGAAATAAGTACATCATATGTCGCAGCTGCAACTTTTGGATGCAAGTTTACGTTAAATGGCGCATTATTTGCGTACCTTTGTGCTTCCAGCATGTGGTTTACTAGGTTTTTGTCGTGGCATGTCGCTCGTGTTTAATGCCAAAGACTACTCGTGTTGTCATGTTTGATGGGACATAGGTTCATATCTCCGATGTCTTCCATGTAATAAATGTCATAATTTACTGTAGAATAGTATGAGACCTATTTTTTACACCATATTGCATGATGCATGTCTATATCTAATATCTGATGCACTACTTTTTGGTCGCGGATGCGGGCAGCGAGAGCAGTCTCTCTGGCTTTCGTAGCATTGCCTTCCATGTATGAAACGGATTACAGTAAAGCCTCGTTAATATGTACAAAACAAACGAACGATTAAAATGTAGATTCTACGAATCCCCAACCCAGTCTCCATAGAGCCATATGTATTGGCTGACTGCTTGAAGGGACACAAAAGGCAAATATTAAGTCAAGCTAAAATAATAGATTAATGCTTGAGAACATCTAAGGCGTCAATATTATTGAGAACAGAGCTTCAGTAATCGAGAAATCGAGGCAAATGTGGGACGTGCTTTGAGACTCCACCGGTACTAGCCTGATGGCGTAGCGACTCCTGATTACAATTCTGTCACTAGTACTCGATCACTCATAATACAAAGAACATTGCATTATTAGACAAAAGAAAATGCTACTTGTCGACTTCTATTCGATTCCTAAAAAAACTTTTTGACTTTACCACCGACATCGGCATGGGCGATTGAACGGTTTCGTTTTTGCTCAACTCTGTGCTTTCGCGTTTCAGTAGTTTCGTTATCTCATAGTGCTGCGCTAATTTTGCTGGCTCATGACACTTACTCAAACTGCAAGTAGCAGAGAACAAGGCCCATCGCAACGAGTATTGAAGATTGTGTTTATGATTTGGCGTGCACCTCCTCTATCGCCCTGTCAGTTCTGTCTGTCTTGGTTTCTGGCCGCACTTTTGCGTTTTCCGCAAGAAACCGTAGCACTGGCTGTTGGGCACAGTATTACTCACCGAAGGCAGTGTATTTGAATTGCGCTAGAGGTATGCGGACCCTTCAGACTTGATTTTCTATAACACCAAGTCTTTTCTTGGCAGTACACGTCAGGAGACGCAAATTTGTACTTGGCGTTTAGTGCGTAGTTATGCCGCGTTCCTGCCAGATATAGATATCAACGAGGTTTCACTGTACAAATTGGGGGGTGGCCCAACGCGCAGCTTGCGAGCCTGAGAAAATTTGTGTTGGTCCACGTGTGGCTTGCAGCTGGCTACTTGGTCAGGCCATGAGGATCGCATGGCCGAGTAGTTTGTCTCATCACACCTGTTTTAAATGTCTCTTCATGTTACAACTGGACAGTCTGTGACGAATGCCTGACCACGTAGTAGTATGCCTGGTCACGTCACAGCTGAAGAGGACGTGACAAACTCCTGGGTAAAATTTATGCCTGGCCATGTCGCGGCATGGTCACGTCACAGCCAGAGACTGCACCTTGCCCAGCAGTTCTTTTGACGTGAAGACAAAGACAACGAAAGAAGCACGAGCAAACCTGTGTGGTATTTATTTTTAAAAGAAAAAAAAATCAATGAAAGGTTAGAAGATTTGACCCATGTCGTTTTTCGTGTTTCTTTTGCTCTTCTTGTCTCTCTTTACCTGTAAAAGTATCATGCAGTAAATACCAACTAGGTCAAGTTCTTCTAAAGCTTGGTCCTCTTGATAATTTGGCATGCTCAGTATCTCATCGTTGTCACCCCCCCTTTCTTTCTTTTTTGCCAAACTGGAGATGGACACGCTTGGCTACAGCTTTTGTATCGGTCATTCTTGGAAGCTATTGTTTATCAAGGAAGAGGGGTTGTCAGCATTATAGCCAGTGATTACACCTTTCCTCCAATTTTGCATACTCAGTATCGCGCTGCCCCACCCCATTTTTATTTTTTTTTTCTTGACTGGAGATGAACATTTTTGGCTGACTTTGGTACTCACCGTTATAGGAAGCTAATGTTTCTTAGCAAGGCTACCCAAAGACACTGACAATAAAGTCAGTCATGCTCAAGTCTCTAACACTAAAGCTTGGTGCAGCTCTGCATTAGCACGGTTCCTTCTTTGGCACGCTCATGGAGTTTGGCCAACCGTGACTGGAATCGACACACAAGCCCACTCCTACCTGTCTGATAAGTTATAGAGCAGGCTGCTTCCTTTTTATGCAAGCAGCCATCCTTGGCTCAGGCGTTTAATTGCTGCATTCTGCACGCACGCTCGAACCTTGTAATAATAACAAAGTTACAGACGACACGAAAATACCTTTGTTATATCCAATATTTGTTATAAGTATATATATCTATTCTGTGCTGGTATTGGCAATAAACATTTTAGGTTTAATTTGTTATATCTGATATCCGTGTTCGTTATATTAAGGTTTGGCTGTATACTACAGTCGAATCTCGTTAATTCGAGCACACTTAATTCGAACTGACGCTGTGGTCCCGTCAAAGTTGTGTGTATTTCAATGGGTGAAAACTCTCGGTAATTGGAATGCGAAAGCATTTGCGACGGTTAATTCGAACATACTGCGGACCGACAATGCTCTCAGCAGCGCGCCAAATAACTTCAGGGAGTGGGCTATGGCGGCGCCGGGGCAGCACCGGGGCGGCGCGTGCGCGGAGACTGTCGAAGGTGAGAGAGCTGCGAGAGAGTTGCGAGAGAGGGCGAGAGGAGCCACCGAAGCCACTGCTACTGAAGCGGCGGAGTTACCGAGGCCAAATCCGCTTCCCTGCTGCCCTCCTTCCTCACATTCCACGGTCTCCGTGCGCGCGCCTTGAGCCGTCTGCTCCCTGAAGTTTCGTTATCTGCCGTTATCGGGAACCGAGCTTTGGCCGGCGTGGGACACTTGCGCTCTTTATGCGCTTGCGCACCGCAATATTTAACGATCGCACCATTCGGGCATTGTGCTATGGTGCTCGAATACTTCGAAAATACGCCCTTTCCTTAATTCGAACTTCTTTTAATTCGAACTAATTTTCGAGCCCCTTCGAGTTCGAATTATCGAGATTCGACTGTACTATAACCTATTGTATAAATTGAACAAAAAATATTTAATAATGGGTTTTAATGTTTCAAATTTGCACACTGGGACTACGAGAGATGGCATAATGTAGGGCTCTGGATTACTTTTGACCACCACGGTAATTGATGCTACAATTAGGAATTGAACCCACGGCGTTGTGCTCATTAGCAGGGGTTGCATTCTCTAGCTATCACGTTCTGGGATACAGTCACTTTCGCGAGATTTCACCCGTCAAATTGTATGGCCTATACAATGTTCCCGATGCCATGCGAAGATAGTAAGCATGCACTGTAAAGCGGAGGCTCACAATGATGCACATACGCCTTTTTTGCTGCAGGTTCAAGACGCGTAACACATACAAGAGGCACCTCAAGACCCGGCATGGGAAGATCTTGACGGCGCAGGGAATCCTCTCTCTCGGAGAGTCTCGGCCGACAAGCCCGGCGCCAACGTGAAACGGGCAGCCGCTCCTTTGTACAGACAATCCTCCCCCCCCACCCTGTGCCACCAAAACCAATTCAAATCGCGTCCCTTGCACCCAAACTTTTGTACAGCTGCTCCTTTGTAAAATAAAGAAAACACTGATATGTCTATACAAACACTGACTCTTTGTCCAGACCTCTGGCCTTCTTTTTTTATAGCATCAAGCTGGGGACATATATTCAGACGGTCACTTTCGGCGATATCACTTTTAGTGCACACTTTTTGGCTGGTTGAGCACTACGCCACGCGAAAGTGATAACAGTACCGAAAGTGATCGTCCGAGAATACGTCCCTTGGCATGACCAATCTAGCTTCAAAGACACTAAAGGAAGCTTTAGCTTGGGGCTAACTCTGATTTTCTCATTTAAATATTTGTAAAACACAATGTGCTATTCTTAAAGAACCACTGGACTGATTCAAATGAATCTTGTAGCATCTAAGAAAAAAAGCCTCGTTCCACTGTTTTGACACAGGTAACCTAGACTGCTTGCTGTTGGCTTTGGATATTTAACGTGCCTTTTCCAAGTTGTTGCTTAAGTAGACATTGCGGTACTTTTATATGTCCCTGATTCTAGTGGTTGATTATTTATGTGGTGTGTAGGGTGTTCTATATTCAGAGGACATTTCTGTAGGCAAGCCATTTATGTATAAAGTAATAGAAACTGCCATGGCCGAAGGACAGATCTCTGCTGCACTCCAAATTGAACATTCGTTGTAGGTAATGCCTCATTGGCAGCGACAAATTGAACATGGTAAAAGAAAGCTTAAATCCATTTAATTATTGCAGGGTCAATGGTAAACACATTTAATTTATGCAAGATGAGAGAATGGTTAACTTTATCAAATTCTCTAAGAGAAGTAAGAAATCGAGTCATTAGTGAAGACTTTTACACATGCGCTATACAGACCACAGTAAAAACGTAACTGTGACTCTGCCATGAGAGCTATCTTTCAAGACGGAAATTTCTGAAAATACAATGTGATGAAAGTAATCACTAACGCAATTGGAACCTTTCTTACACGAAACACTTCCGTTACTCCTCGCACAGTTCGGTTTTGCTTTTGCCGGGAATCTTGCGCAAAGCAAAGTATGTATTACGGAACATACAAAGATGCGCGTCATCATTTTCGCGTAAGTCGTGTAACATTTCTGCTAAGCAAGCGTGCCTTTGCTGCTCCTCCGCTTCAATTTTCACCATTTACAATATGTGCCCTACGGGGAATAACAAAAGTTAATTAGCACATTTCAAGTAATCAGGGAAATTATCACTGCATTTTTAGATGCGAAGCATCTTATGCTCGGGGCTATGTTCCTCCCTGAATCCACCGTGCGGCATCCACACCCGCACTGCGCATGCGCATCCTCCTCCCCCTCCTCTCCTTGTCTTATCTCCTCTCCTTTTGGCATTCGTCCTCTCCTCTCCGACACTCCTCTCCAGATTGCGCAATGAATGGCAACACCTGCGGCTCTGCGCGCGATAATACAAAGCAGCTTAGGTTAGAGGCGCGACGGTAGGCGCCCCAGAGGCACTGGCAACAGTCACCAACGCCGCGCGCGACGGCGTCGACAACAGTTCTGCGCGTTGCTGGTGCTGCTGCATGTCCAAGTTTATATAGCTGATAAAACTACCTTGAGTCGACCCCATGGCTGCTTCGCATACTACTCAGGGTTCCCTACGGGAAGATGGCGTAATTTTTTCTTGCTGCTAATGTCTGCCTAGCCGTGTAGCCCAACGGCAGGGTGCTAAGTAGGACCGTTTCTTGTAAAAGAAAATGTTCCACAAAAGAGGAGATGCCTGGTACGTTGCTCCAAGTGGTATTGTGTGTTTCTGGCCCGTTTGCTGCAAAACACGAGCAATGCGAAGGCACAACTGTGCAGAATTGTAGGGAGCTAAGACGACAAAGGGAAACCTGTAGCTTATGGCTCACTTGGTGCACATAGGGCTTCACTTCTGGTTTTTCAGCCTCCCTTTCCCTGTAGTGTGTGTTTCCAGCAGCGGTGCTGGCTTTCAGCTTCTGTAGCAGGGACCCAAACACTGCATTCAAGAACGCCTGAGGGAAGCCAACTTTAAAAGTCTGGTGATCTGACAAAACTTGCCTGCATCACATGCGTGCATCACTTGTGCCGGGCCAGTTGTAGGCCTTCAAGTGTGCCTTTGAGTGATGGGGCAAGGGCTCCTACTTTTCCATGAAAAAAAGCATGCACAGAAAGCGTGGTCGTCTGAAACACGGAATTAACGTCTAAAAACAATGATGAACAGTCGACCGGAAACTGGTGGGTAAAAGGCAGTCTTTCGTGTTTCCTCGAAAATTGTCTTAAACTCAGTTTCCATTTCATGGAACGGTGAAGGGCACTAATTGTCTAAAACAACTAAAACTCGCCAACATTATCCTAATGACGTAACAGACCCTTGAATGCAATGTCCGCAGATTTAGTTGTCCTGCAAAAAGAGTTTATCACCTTGTTGCCAGAAATGATGACTCAGATTGCATGGCATTCCAGGAGCGGTCAATGAAATTACCGGACTATTAGCTATTCTTTCAAATTTGTTTTACGAGCAAATAGGTTGTCCAATACTGAGAGATGGCATAGATTTTGGAGATTTAAAGGCAGCTGTACATGTCCTGTTATTATGAAACTTCAAGGTTTTCCTGAAAAAAACTTGTGTCTGACACAACAAGCTTAATTGGCTACCTGGAATTTGTGATTTTTCGTATAAGTGATGTACAGCTGAACATTTTTCGCAAGTCATCCTTAAGAAATCTTTTTAAAGAAAAGTAAGAAAGAACGCCTGGTATGTACAGTGGACTCTGGATAAACACAACTTGCTTAAACGGAAATGTTGATTAGCAGGACGAGCGTACTAACTTTGGTTAGCCACCCTTAGGAACAATGTTTGTTAACAAACTTCATTTAAACGGAATGCTTCCTTTTGTGAACTCTGGTTAAATGGAACCAACCAAAACAACACCTACCTGATCAGCTGTCATACTTCATATGAAACAGGAATATGTCGACAAGCTTGTCAAACGGTGATGCCAAATACAGTGGAATCTTGTTGTTACAATCTTCACGGGAACCGGAAAATAAAACGCATCATCCGAAAATTGTATTATCCGAAATACATTACTCCTATAAGGCACTGGCCGAGAAAAGGAAAAAAAACGTATTATCCCGAAAAACGTATTATGCAGAATCGTATCGAGATTCCACTGTAGTAAAAAAAAAAAAATCCAATCCATCAGCCAGTTGCACTGTCGTGGCATTAGCGGCTGCTCTGCGGTTCACGTTGCTTAGTTTTTGTATTCCGTCGCTCATTGTGATGGTGACAGTGAAATAGCGAGAGCGTGTGAACAAATACCTTATAGCATGTGAAGAAATCCCTTGCGTGAAAGAAGCTGCAATATTCCCAAGCAGAGTACAATGTCTTTTTTTTTTTTTTTTCACCGCAGTGGAATACAAACATTGGACACTTTGGAACTAAAACAATTTTTCATGGTTTTCACATCCTTAGCATAAACGAAACTTCTGAAACGGAACTCTTAGTTTCTGTCCCTTCAAGTTTTGATTAAGTGGCGTCTACCGTAGTTCCAGCATCTGTCACTATCTGAGCTGTTAACGTTGTCGAAACTTCTTCCTCGCTCACCTATCATCATCATCACTGTTATTCTATTTAAACCTCATGTTTTCTCACCGACCGCTCTTCCTCTGTAGTCCTTCGCGGGTTTCTACAAAATGGTGCTAAAATGGTGGCGTGTTTAATTTAGCTACAAGCCCACAACAAACTTCACTTAGGCAAGCTCAGCAGCTGCATAATGGAGCCCACTCATTTGAACTAAGGCTTTCTCTTTAGAGGAAGCTTTATATTGGTGCCAACTCCAATTTTCCTGTTCAAATACACGTAAAACACACAAATGATTTTAGGCACTGAAGTTGGACTGATTTCAATTAAATTTGTCTAGTTTGAGAGAAAAACTTAAGTTCTAGTGATTCTAGAAACCAGAACCTTGATTTAGGGCCTGAAATTGTTGATGAAAATTTTTGAAAATTGGCAAGCTTAAAATAAATTGAAGCACGAAGTTTATAAGTCCTCAACTTGGCACCAAGAACAGATGAACAAATTTGTTAACTGTGTCGATTAAAGTATTTAAAGCAGACAAATTTGATTATGTTGCATTACAACCTATGTGAAACTGTTACAATATTTAGAAGAGTTTTTAAAAAGTTCTACTCACAAACTGGCAGTAAATTTCAAAGCGGTGTATAATACATCAATTTTGTTGTGTATTATCAGGTGCAGTTTACAAAATTGTGATAACCTTTTTCACTGCCGAGCTACACAATTGTAAACATGACAGTATCATTATTAGAAATTTTGCAATTTTCAGCTACTTGTATAACAAAATCAACGGTCTAAATAAAAGCACTGTTTCAGACAGTCACTAGATTTTTTCAACGTTTTCTTTTCAATGCAACAAATTTCATCAAATTCGGTGCAGTAGTTGGCGAGAAACATGTTTCCTCCATTCCCATGTATTGGAGCTCTTTAGCCTAACGTTCCTCCTAATGCCACTCACAGTGTACAAAAGTCAGTGTTACGGAGGCACTCTGCATTCGTCAGTCACACCTTAACCCAGTAGCGTACGCACCCAGGATCTCTGCCAGGGGGGGCAGGGGGGGGGGGGGGTTGACAGTTTGCCAATACCATCTAAACAGCACTAATTTCGATTTCTTCACGGGAAATTGTCAAAAAAATGCGCTTTTTGCGAGTGTGCACACGATTGCGCGTCTTGCATCTTAGTTGCAGTACTCAAATGCGTAAGGAAAGAAAAGGGGTTAAACAAAAGGGGGGGTTAAGTTTGCCTCAGGGGGGGGGGGGGGTTCCAACCCCTGAATCGCCCCCCCCCCCCCGCCCGTCGGTGCGCCACTGCCTTAACCAAAATTAAATTACGAGGTTTAACTTCCCAAAGCTATCACTCTGGTAGAAATATACTAAAATTTGATGAAAGTATTAAAAATTGTTTGTTACTCAACATGTTGATTGTTTTTAAGGATTCACTGACTTTGTTCTGTAAGGACACTATAAACGGGCACTCTGCTTTATATACTAGCAGCAAGAAAGATCGGCACAGAAATTAAGTTTATTCATAAAATACTCAAAAAGGTGGTCGAAATATCGGCTTCCATTCTTGTACTATGAGTTGGTACTGCTGCGGGTAGGTCCGAATACCCTTTGATGGATCTGAAAAATCTCACTCTGCAAAATTGGTCAGCGACGCACTTTATATTAGTTCGAAATAGGCTCTGTCTTAAACCAGATGCGAATGAGAAATCGTAAAATTGATGGTGTCAATACGACAATCGTGAACAAGTTTTAAAAGACTAGCACCTTTCAACAAAACCATAGAAGTTGGCAGCTGTGCGTGCACCTAAATCTAAGTACGTGAGAATCGTAATGCAGCGGCGAATCCAACCCTTGCTTGACCTTATAGCAAAATGCTATAGCCACTGGGCCTCCATTACAAGTAAGCCTTGACCAACGAGGTATTCATTTTTCTTATCCACCCAGTTATGATAGCCTCGCTGTCTACCAAGACGGATACTACCAGGACAGTACAACGAAGCAAAAGGAGGAATTTCTTTTATTTCAAGTAAGGAATGCTTACAGAGTCTAACATACTCTTGTTGTCTAAAAAGTGTATAATATCAACAAGAAAAAGGATGCCCAAGCTCATCTAAGGCCAGGGTAAACAATGGTTGTATTTCATAATTTTTTTTTTTTTTTTTACAAAATAAGGCACTTCCTGAGGATTTCTACCTTGAAGCACCAACAGCTATTGCACTACACCTTTTGCACATACACAAACACACACACAAAATAGGAGGAGTTCCTGAGGATTGCTACATGACTGCAGTAACACTCCAACTTGGCGTAAAGCATTAAATGCTTCACTGAGAAAATGCAACCGGGTGTACCTTATTTTCGCACGTACAACCCACATGCCAAGAATCCGATAAATATAAAGGAACACTATGGGCTGATATTATGATAAGCTAATAAGTAATGTTCAAAGCTGTCCAAATCCTGACTTTTAATAAGGATTGAAATCATGCAAGTGAACAAAATGACATTAAAATAATAGAGGACCGGTAAAGATGTGGTCATCATCATCGTTATCAGCCTATATTTATGTCCACTGCAGGACAAAGGCCTCTCCCCGTGATCTCCAGTTACCCCTGTCTTCTCCAATTACCCCTGTCTGTGGTATCACTTCCCATGACATGACATGTCCCGTTTATCAGCGGTGAACTGCAATCGACCTGTGCTGCCTTTCAGCATTAAAGAAAATGCAATTTTAAAAATGTTCACTCATAGTCCTACTGAAGGATTTGCTGCTGCTACATAGCCCTCAGGTAGTGTCCAAACCCATGCCCAGTGGTGGCGCCCTCTGGATAACAAATGCAGATCTCAAAGGCTAAGCTTTTGTTAACTGCAGGCGACGGAAATGATTTGTACGAGTGTGTTGCCATCTGCGTGCAGGCCTATGGCTCAAAGGAAGCGCTCTAAAGCGTGGCCTCCAAGGTTGCTAGCATGGCTTGGATGCCTCCGTAAGAACCCCTGTTCACCACAAGCAATCTGGGAATGCATTCAGTTGCGATTTTTCTCCCTACTGAAGCAATGTGTTGGTGGGAAACAAATGTTGGGATATTCCTTGAAAGGTACGTTGAACCTTGACACAACAAACACAGCTACAACTAATTACCGGATATAACAAAGCAAATCTAACCTGTTTCTCAACGATATTAGCATGTAAAGAATATATGCTTATAATGAATATTAGATTTAATGAAGGCATTTTTGTATAGCATGAGACTTTAGTATAACAAGGTTCAAACTTTCCAATGATCTAGAGATGGATTCAGTGTTTGCTTTTTCAATACTTTTAAGTACAAGGTGCAGCTTATACGAGAACTTTCTTTGAGGTGCAGCTTTACTGCAATGCATTCCACACTGTCATGATGCTCCTATGCTATGCTTCAATGAAAAGTAAGAGTGAAAGCGCCAATGACTAAGCATACAAGGCAATATATTTTCAGGAAGTTCGATGCTTGCCTGCAGTTGTGCTTGCGCTCGGTAGTGTTTATAAAAAAAAAATTGAATTCACCGACGATTACGATACTCCCTAATGCAAAATTTGTGCACAACTCTAGACGTGTTTTCATTTCGTATAAGGCACAATTCACAGCAACCGCCACAGACAGACCTCCGCTCATGCCGCGCTTTGTTTCCATATATGATATCGGTGGATGCGCCCGCTGCATGCTTTATCAATTGCGCCATCGGTAAACAGATGACAGCACATTACTGTGGTGCCACCTCGTAGCGGTTGTTGCCGCAGACATTGTCTTGCGCGGCACTACGCTTTTCTTCTCACGCTTTCGCCATACCCTGCTCCCCCACTTTCCTCCTTGCGCTCTCTTCGCTATTGCCGTCTTTCATCCCCCCCTGCGCTCTGTGTTCGCTCTTTCATCCTTCGCTGTGGTCGTTCGCTCGGTTACGCCAAGGGACGCTGACGCTCAACGCAGGAATGGGCTTCTAAGAGCTGCGCTCTAAAAACATATTATGCAGATCAATCTTCTTCCTCTTTGAAGGACTGTAACAGGGAGAGCACTATTATTTGTAGGAGTGGGGTTATGCGTGTGAAAATACAGTACATTAAACGCTAAATTGAGACAGACCACTCAGACTTCATAAGTTGAGCATTCAGTGGATGATCATATGCAATGCACGCATAGTCTAAACATGATTCAAGTCGCAGCAATAATACTTCAAGTTGCCCACACTGAGATGTAGTCTCGTGCAGTTTGCAGCTTAACACTGTAAGCGACAAATTCTAGTCCAGTGCTTTCTCTCTGAACAATCAAAGTCTGGCAACCAGAGCATTGACGATGAGTAATGTGTTACGCATCAAGAGGCCCTACAACACTTTTTTCAACATGGCAAAGAAGCCTTACCAGATGCTATACAATGTTTTCTTGAGCACTTGACCAAAATACCCTTTCTACAAATACAGCAAAGAAACTAAAGGATCATTCTGAGGATTACTAGTGCACGAACAATCAATTTTAGAAAATCCTGTCCTAGGAAAAATCGGATGAGAAAGAGTAAGTATCAAAGACAACATTTACTCATTCTAGCTCTAGATTTCTAGACGAAGGGGATTAGTGATGTGATGCTCCTTCGTGCTCTCTACTTTACTAAAATTTTAAACTTTCACAGGGGTTTCTTATCATGAACTGCAATAGTATTCAAAGACAACATTTACTCATTCTAGCTCTAGATTTCTAGACGAAGGGGATTAGTGATGTGATGCTCCTTCGTGCTCTCTACTTTACTAAAATTTTAAACTTTCACAGGGGTTTCTTATCATGAACTGCAATTTTAGCAACTGATGAAACTGAGATAGCGAGTAAGGTTCTCAAAAAAGTGAGGACCCTTCCTATTAAAACTGCGAAATTTAGCACTGTACTCCACAATACCATGTCTCATAAAAATATGCCAGAACATGTGAACAATGCAATTAAACATTTCAACACACGCCACTGCTTGCATTGGTGTAGGCAGCTAAACAAGACTTCACAAATTCTTGCAAACACAAACACACACAGCGTTGGCTAAAACTGCGGTCTCTTCAATAAGCGCACGCAACTGGGCTTTCTCGTGACAATGCAAGTATGACCCAACAAATTGCAGCAATGTGTGTACAAGATCACTTCTGCATCGCTCTATTGCACAGATAAGCGACACAGAAAGTTTAGAATATCCTCTCTAACACAGGTGGCACTTGTGTACATGCTTGTAATCAGATTTCCTTATGAACGTGGAGCCTGAAGTCAAGGATTAGTGCACCAAAACTGGTTACGTGAGGCTGCACTTTTGATCGAACACTCTCGGCATTGATTTTGCAAGACAGAACGTTCTGCATTGCCAGGTATTCACCAGGTGTCAACAAAGAGCAATACTGCCACTGTTTTACTTTTTTTCCAATGATCATTCTGACAGAACTATCATTGTTGTGACGTCACTCTCCATGTCTGCAGTGTCCAAAACTTCACAAATGTAGTTGCCAATATGGCAGCGAGAAAGACCTGTGTAACCAGATTGTACATGTGGCACAAGCAATTTGCACATTTTCGAGTCTATGTGAGCACCGCTGACTGCTGCGGAATGTACTATGACACACATAAATAGACAGATTTTATCACTGGGATTCAACAACCAACAATCTTGTTTCCAGCTGTCATCAATTAAATATGTTGTTCAGGTCATGCATACCACAGGTCATGATTGCAGTAGCTTGCACCCATCACAATGTCACAAGAGCATGACTGAGTGGACAGCAGAATAAAATACTATACCCAAGTAGTGTCCTCCACTTCTTCCGAGCTGTGCATGACACACAGTTCCATGCCTTCCATCAATGCATTTGATGATGACAGCACTATGTGTTGTTCCTTTGAACTTTTCTTTCCTTTGCTATCTGTATTGCTCTTGTGTGATATTCATTCAGCGCACTCATCATTCCTAAGTCACGATTGTTGTGGCCACTCCTACAATGGAAGACCTGCCTTATCAAATTGTATGTGATGTATGTAGTCACTTCGAAGATTCTTGCGGTCGCCACTGGTTGATCCGGGATGCTCTGTGATCCTGCACCTGACCGTGACTTGGGCCGTTCAGTCTTACAGCCAGTAACCATGCTGTCACCGAGTTATGCTGCTTCTTCAGCGAACACAAGTTCACTATTGTCGTAGTGCCACCTTGAACAAAACGACTGGTGAACATGACAGTTGCAGACAGGCCAACAGGTGACGACGGTGATGCAAGTTTGCTCAATAAGGATACATTTTGTTTCACCATCACTACCTGTCAACCTGTGTACAACCATTATCCACCAACTGCCCTATGAAATGTGATGGTTGAACAGGCCACTAGCACTTGTGGGAAGTCTTCTTTTCAGCAAATCCAAGTACGGCACAATGTGTAGCCATCTGGAACAAGGCTGCAAAGGCGCATGCAGGACAACTTGTGTTCTGAGTTCCTGGGTTCAGTCTGGAAGCTGTTTGCCAACGGGCTCTGTAGGTTGTCTCCTGCACCTGTGATTAAAATGCGATGAGCACACTACAGCACTTTCATCCTAAATACATTAAATGTTGATCAAAATTCTGAAAGAAAATTGGTCGAGAAACTGTGCCTATTTTTTTTTCCCGGTTGCATGCTTGAGCAGGAAACAGGAACTCATTCCAAACTTGTATCCCAAACTGGAGCTAAGTCCAAAACTTGTGTGCAGACAAAACAAAAATGCACACACACAAAAAAAAAACAATGTGTGTGAGGTTTCCAGGTCCCAGCAGAATTTCTAGTAAAGCTGTTAGTGCAAATAGCATGCACCAAACCCCCTTAAACACCGAGCAATGGCACAGGCAAGCAATAAACAAAATTTTACACTTTTCTGCAGTACACCTAATTATTGCCAACACTCGTGACTTTGACGTCACATTACCCCCCTCGCTCCCCCATATCACTTCTGATTCTGAGCACGCCATGACTTCTGGTACTACACTGAAGCTCTCGACGGTGATAGATTTTTCGAAGCTCGATGTCACGCTGGTAGCAACAAATGGGATGAACAAGCATGCCTGCCATTTCTTTAACGATTATGGCGTGAGAGGACTATGTCACGAGAGGTAAAGGAAAAAGAAGTTACAGAAGGCTCCCTTTCAGGTCTCTGCACACTATGATCCTTAAAGGAATATGCTTAATACATGATTTGTGGGAACGTTCGGCTCACTTGCGTCCCCTGACGTTTGCTTCCCCACGCAATTCCTATGTCTCCTGATGTTCAGCTTTCCTGCAAGACACTTACGCAACAGTGGGAGCCAGTCATTGTTTTCCTTGCAGCCAAGAGCTTTCCAACCACGCAGGTACTGAGCATGCCTCGCTGTTTGAAATTTACATGGCAGGTCTCTCGAGCTGGTACGCTTCACGCTGGCAGTGCTGGTAGTGCTTCAAGTGTACCGAATGTGCTCTTAGTACTTAGAAGTACTCTGTTATGGACTAGTTGGTTTATGCTAAACAAGTAACATATACTGCACAAAATTCTAGAAAAAGAAACCTTTTTTTTTTTGTGCATTCCACGCAGTACGTTGCTTGCACTTGGTATTGCTCCCGCACATTTGGCCTTGACCGGAAATGCTAGTTACCCCAGCTAACTTGCTCAAACTCTGGTAGCAAGGCAACTAGTTAAGTAACTGCAGGAAACTTTAGTTACCTCCTGACTAATCCAAACCATCACCTTGCTGAACCATATTTAATTACCTGTTACAGTTAGGTATTTGTGTATGATGTGTGCTTGTGTACTATGTATGAATGGATCAATCCATGTATTGCCCCTGTCATCCAATGTAGCGTGCTTAGGCGTATGTCCAGGAAAACCACATCTCTCTCACTGCTGGATATCAAAGTGGGTGACCGAAAGTGTGGACGAGCCAGAATTCTCTTGGCTCACCTGTAAGCAGGTTCTAGAACTGGAATACGGCTAGGAGTTGGACTTCTCTCAGCCGGTCTTCCTGGAGACTGCATCGCACTGTTCAGCCATGCACAGGTTTGCAAAGAAGAATTGGAGACAGAAAAAGATCAATAGGTGAAATTACTTACATTCCGTGTTGTAGATTGTTTTGGTAATCTTCATTGTGCAAAAGGCACATAGAACTAAGGACAACAGGAAGATGGAAGCGGGAAGCACATGTCCTTACCTTCCATCTTCACATTGTCCTCATTTTATGCGCTTTTTCCAAAATGAACCGAAGCTAACACGCGCAGCTTGATACTATTCTCAACCGTACTGCAATCACCTGTAGAGCTCTTTCTCCATTTTCAATGATAAGCATAACATCAAGGTTGATTATTTGATTATTTAATTGACAGACTTTTTGATTAATTTATTGATTGACTGAAAAGTGCAACCTTTGCTCGCTGCACCCTTTCTACAGAACTGCAATAGAGTTAGGCATCCGGCACAGCAAGCAGCAGTGAACTCTTGTGCTCAGAGCAGTGATTAATTCAAACATTTGTACTTTTGCACTCAACTTGAGCGACGGAATGCAAAACGTGGCAAAGTGTGCTTCCAGGTTGGGTAGTGGTGCCAATTAGCACAGTAATCTCGTATTAAAGGGAAAGCGTTGAGCTGTTCCCTTATTGTGCATTGCTCCTTGAAGCCTACTTTTACGCTTTCACTCAATCCGTGAGCAATCACGTGATAAACGTCGCTAATATCTTTGTGTTGCTATGCGTGTGGCTACCTGCTGTGCATAGCATAGCACAAAAAGGTGGGCACCTTCTGTTCTTAGCATTTTCATGAGACCAAGACTTCTTGCTCAAGACTAAAGATGGTGAAAGCAGGCATCAAGCAGCGATGAGTCATGCGCAAGCAGATGAACCCTCTTTTTCGGTGTTGGAATTAAGGTGCTGATCGGTGCACCGTCTGCCAGTCGCTCGTGCATTGTACAATCGCAGATTGATAATTTGGACCTGCTTGATTGTTTTGACAGCTTCGCGGCACCACCAATGGCCACATAGACTTAATGTATAAGGACAACCGAAATTTCGGCCATCTTGCACAGTGCAGAGATTCAGACTCCGACTACAAGTGCAGCAGCATTTGTAGCATCATCTTGTGGTTGTGACTTGAACTACAGCACACAGAAGTATAATTTCAACGACTGAGTTCTACTTATCTGCTTCTGCAATGTTATTGGTAGCAACAATCATTTGCACACTGTTTATTTCTTTTTCCTTTTTTTCCTGCTTCCAAGTAAAATGATACAACACAAGAGCATTTCCAAGACATGGTCAAAGAAAGTGCCGCAAGACTGCACTAGCACCACAGCTGCTGCTGTCATCGATGTCACTGGTATTTTAGTCTTCCCCCAAACTGTAATACGTCTGTGAGTAGGTTAAAGCTCTTTGCTACCAGAGAACCTTGTGCCAGTGAGGACCTGCATCACTTGAGAGCCCCGAAGCAGTAATTTCATGTCTTACAAATTTTAAGCATAAATAACTGCTGTTTAAGAGAATGCTATTTGTTCCATTACGCTTACCTTACTTTGTGCACCTGTGATGACGAGCGATTTTCTTGTTTTTCTGTTAAGCCTGTAACAAAAAGAGAATGAATTCTTGGTGAGTGTATTAGTCCCTAAAAGCAAGATCAATGTCATGCTAATTAACTTAAAATTATTTAATTATTTATGTCACCGTCAGAGCCATCAGATACTAAAGAAGGGAGTGGTTAGAAAAGAGAAAAAGCAATAGGAACAATTACAGCAAGATGTGAGTGCTTCATAAAAAGGCTCCCAACTTTTACTATATTTAAGCTGTGATTAAATTACAAGTGCAACAGATTACAGTGTCATTTGTACACTGTGCTATAAAGGTTATAGACAGGTTATCGAAACGTTGGCCAGCCTTTCTGAGACACCTTATCCCTGTTTATAACTTACATACCACTGTGTGCTACCCCATCTGTCAGCCCCCTTTTTAATTTTGAGTGTCATTTGTAAGCACTTGTAACACGAAATTTTTCCAAGTTATGCAATGCTAGCTAATGCCTGACAAAAGAGTTCGTTATAATTAATAGTTATGACGTCTTCGCTAACATGGTTCCAACCTAAGAATGTTCACGACGGAAGGATTGGTAAAATAACCAAGTGGTAGAAGATTTCATGCCAAACTTATGCCGGTGGTCGATGTTATGCGAGAAATACTGAGGTCCAAGAATTATACATTCTGAAGTGCAAAATTTAGTATATAGAGTAGAACCTCATTGATATGATCCCATTTCATACGATTTCCTGGCGCAAATGTTCGCGATCGAGAACAAAAAAAAAAAACACTTCTTTTTGCCAGTTGATAGGTTCCTGGAAAACGTGAACTTTCGGATCTCAGCAATTAGAATGATCGATTTAGTCAAAATTCTTGGTTCTCTTCTTTTTTTTCCCCCCACAATTCCCCCCAATTTTTTTTTTTTTTGTGTGTGGGAGAATAGCAGGAAGAAATCTGACGTAAATGTTTAAAAAATCACACTTTTCGAGTGTGCTGTCGACAAAAATTGGGTAGAAATCGCGCAGCTGTTCATTGATGCAATGCTGCTATCTTTGCACCGTCGTAACGAGAAGAGATCTTCAGACAAATGCAGCACTGCATTTTGCCTTGCAAAACTAAAAGCAAAAGAAGCAAGCACATCGTAGATGAAAAATTGGCACTGTGATTTGTTAGCCACGTGCGCACAGGAAGTTCTCCTATCGGCTCACATGGATTTGAAGTGCTCAGTGCGTTTCCCACATTTTGACAGAGGTGACTGTGCGTTTCTATATCCCGGCGATGTTTGGCGATAACGGTAAGCTGCATCACGGGAACGCATTCCTTTCATTAACGCATCCAAAATGCAAAATTTTTTAATGCACCGATCAAAATGGTAGAGTAGCCATATCGAAAAATCAAAGGGAAAAGAATAAGCTTATTTGTGTGTGTACTCTCTCAAAAATTTCCACCCTCGAAAAATTCCTTGGGAGAACCCTGCCAAAGCCTAAATCCATCATGGAGCTTAACTCCCTGCAGGCATTTCAAAAAAAAAAAATTTTTTTTTTGAAGAGTGTTAACTTCCACCATAAGCCAGCATGACATCATTTGAGAAGTTGCATAAAGGATTACGGCATCTTGAGTTGATGGTGGCATATAGCATTTCTACATAACCTACAATTTTGCACTTTCTCGCCTCATTTTACTCTGCTGTTTTGATCTTACGTGGTATATATATTTCATGCTTTTTGCAGAATAAATCAACTGCTTGAAGTTCACGCTGTTTACAAATGCTTCTCCTGCCTTCATCCGTACTATTAGTATGCCCTTAATAAAATAAAGAAGAAATATAAGAAAGGAAGAGAATGTGGAATGACGGACACAATTTATCTCCATTTAAAAAAAAAAAACATGGAGCTTCATGTCTAACTCACCCGTTGGCCAATGTCGTGCACTCACTGGTACTTTTGAAGAGGAATGATGCTCCAATGAAGAACCCTTGAGAACGCAGAGAGCCATGGCCTGTGAACGCAAAGTGTTACACAAAAGCACTGATGAGCACCAACAGCACCACTTTATTAAGCTAACTGAACAAAATTTTAGGCAGTGTAAAAAAGCCTAGCTACAGATCTGCTGGTATAGAGCAACCTCGGTGCTAAATTTTACGTTTGAAATAAGAGTAGATGCGTCAGGAAAAGGTTGCAAAAGTAGACATTTTTGATACCAAAACTGAAAAAGAAAACACCACTGTTACACTCGACGGAAGTGACACATGACTGAGAAAATGCAGCTTCTCGGCACGACCCTCGAGATTAAAAGGCATTCGAAAAATCTCACAGACGACATATCCGCTAACCACCAGTTTCATGCGTCATCTGCATAGGCACTACTTGAAGTTTGATAATACGAAAATTAGGCAATTTCCACCCTTACATACATCAATAAATACATTAATTTTGTTTGCTTGAGCTGTCTCTATAGGTGCACTTTATAAAATTGCAATACCGTCAGCTTCCGTTACTTCGATCCTCATGGGACCGACGAAACTGGTAGAATTATCCAATGGGTTGAATTAAACAAAATGGAGAAAAAACACAGAAGCATGCCACTGATTCACTTGGCCGTCTTTGCCTTTAAAGTTAGCTTCGCTGCAATACAGCCATGACGTGCAGTACAGCATACCAAGCAAGGAAAGGTGCCACTGTTGCGGGACATAGCACGTGTTCCTCAGTTTACACAAACACGCGCTGTCTCTGGTTACAGTACGAGCATCAAGACGCCTAATAAGGTTAATGACAGGCCTTCGGAGTTTTACATATAACCCTGCTATTTTGTTGGCTTTAAACGTTCGCTTGAACTTGTTTTTTTTTTCCATCTTACCGCCTTCTTTTCCGTTTGCTTTCTCAATACACAGATGGTTTTTCTCTGCTTCTCAGTGCACGAAGCGTGCGCGCGTGTATGATTAAAGAACAAATATAATGTACATACGCACATAGAATGTATATAACGCTCATTTAATCAAGTATTGCAACACATCTGAAACTGACCAATCGAGTTTGAATTATCCGGCAAAGGCCAATTTTGAGATCGAAATAACGGAAGTTCGGGCCCATAAAAAAGTATGGGCGCTGGCCAGGATCTTTCATCGGGATCAAATTAGCCATAAAATCGAATTAACCACATTTGAATTAACAAAAGTCTGCTGTATCATCCACTTCGTACAGTCGGTAGATTTGAAACTTTTCCTCTATATGCAACACACTTCATCAAATTCTGCACAGTGGATACTGAGCAAAAAGGTTCCTCCGTTCCCATGCATTTAGACAGGAGCTCCTGAGGTAAAGCTTCCTCTTAAAGTAACACTACAGTCAAACCTCGATATAACGAAGCTGTTTATACTAGCAGAGAAAAACTTAGTTATAATGAGGTTTCGTTAATTCAGTATAACTAAGATGGGTAAATAAAAATAGTTCGTTACATCGTGAATTTCGTTATATCGAGGTTTGTTTTATCGAGGTTTGACTGTATAGTGGAATCTGCAATAGCAAAATGGCCAGTCTTGCAATGAAAGGAGGGGGCCTGCCAAGCAAGGGGAAAAAAAAAAAAGGCTGGTGGTGGCACCACCCCTAAGTATGCTCAACAACACGATGTGATGCCACTGGTGTAGACAGAACTTACTCAGCTCTACTTAACTTCTTATCGGTAAAGAATGACTGCATTGTGCTATATAACGTTTCAAGAACTTTTCCTGTGCTGAAAAGTGAAGATGGTTAAAACTCATTTGCATAAGACTGATGTACCAGTGCCAATATTTCGTCACAAAATTTTAAAACGGCCCCCGACTGGTAGCGAAACAATGGGGGGTATGTAGCAATGCAAAATGTTCGCGAGAAACCAATGGAGGCGCCGCGAGCTTCGGGTCAACGACACCATTGAGGACTAGTGACTGGCCAATTTAATGCCATGGCATTAAAGGAACGCTACACATAAAATTTCAGCTGCATTTGCAAGTAACCCTTCTACAATACCAAATAAGCCACTCCTACCCTGAGTAGAGGTTTGAAAAGCCAGAAAAGCAATAAGAACAAAAAGCTGTGCAGAAATCATTGAGAATCATTGAGGACTAGTGACTGGACAATTTAATGCCATGGCATTAAAGGAACGCTACAGATAAAATTTCAGCTGTATTTGCAAGTTACCCTTCTACAATACCAAATAAGCCACTCCTATCCTGAGTAGAGGCTTGAAAAGTCAGAAAAGCAATAAAAAAAAGCTGTGCAGAAATCATTGACATTGATTGTCAATGAATGAAACAAATGAATGAGTAAGCGAAATAAAAAAAGTACGAGCAAGCAAACAAATGAACATTTTCCTTGCCAAGTCCAACCTTCAACCAACCATGAAAATGGCCAAAAATGCCAAAAAGCTATTCGCTTTAAAACAGGTGGTGACACTGCCTTGAAGTTCCTGCAGAAGCACACTGTGACATCATGGCTTTTGATGGCGTCTACTAAGGCCTAGTTAATTGTTGAAAGGGCCCCTAAACCACCCAGAAGTCGAAATTTAGTTGTGGTGTTGCAGTTGTGCACGAGTCTACAACGAACACATAGCCGCGAGAATTTTTCGAAATGGTGGCGTAATACCGGAGTTACACGCGTTTGATGATCGAAAAACGGCCCTCGCTCGTTTCGCTCTTTCCTTCGCTACTCTCCTCGTCAGCTGGTCTCTCCTCCTCGCCGAGTGCTGCTCCAAATGTCACGTGACATACGTCACCGCCAACGCGCTTCTCAAAACACTACTTACTTCCAGTTAAGGCACATTCACGCTAGCGGCAAATATACCAATGGCAAACCGCCCTCCCGTGCACTAGAACGTCTGCCGCACGAGAGGTGTCCAAAGTAGACAGTAGCTGTGCGTCTCCGCCACCGGCGACGAAAACATCAGCTGGAGCTTCTGTCCCAAGCAAAATAATCTTCCCTAGATAAAGTGATGCGTAAATTGTACATTTTATGAAGAACGATATCCCCTGTAAACATGAACTCGAGAGCTCTGATACTTGTCAAGATCAGCTGCCATGCACGGCTACCGACGGAAGATGACCGGCTCAGCTGTGCTCGCATCGCAGCTGACGGCATCGCTAATATAAACGTGTTTTCTTCTTCGTGTACAATTATTGCAAAGAGCGATAACAACGGTAAGAAAATATTGCGGCTTGTGAGCGTTGGTAATTCATTCCGAAGCGCCGTCCATTTTAGCTTTGAAATGAGCCAGAAAAGGCCTAGCGACGATATTGGTGCCGTCGAGCAATCTGCGGTGGTAGCGGTGGGGCTACTGCACAAATGGGTCCTGGTCTCATCCTCTCTACGGCAAGGAAATCTCGCCGTTCACGAGGAAAACCGCCATCGAACGGAGGCCCGCGAATGGCAAAAGGCATGCGGCGAGTTACCGTGCCGGTAATGGGGACGTGGACTCGGCACTTCTCGGCTACCCGCTGTTGCTGCGGTGCCGGCCCTTGTTCATGTGAAGCGTGCCGCTATAGACCCTGTGTTGAGCTCGTCTAGAAAGGCCAACACTGTCACACTCTGTTCGCGCAGCTAATCAGACCGCTAAGCACGACTGTGTTGGAACGCGAGCGATTGGGCACTTGCGTTGCGGGCTGCAATTACCGATTCGCAAGGGCGCACAAGCGAGCAACATGACAAGGAAGAGCAGGAAGCGCGCGTACGTGCTAGCAGACAAACCGGAAGTCGTAGGTTTTTGTTCGACCAATGGGCATCGTCCCCAACGCTGACATCACCAGATTCACCCCGCTGACATCGTGACGACCGCTGGGGATACCGGAAAGGCCAGGAGAGGAGGACGGCATTGTTTTTTTGATTTTGTGGCGCGCCTGCGGCGCGTAGCGCTGCAGCGTTTGGCATTGTTAATCCTGACGGCATTCTGAACTTGATGCGCATGTTTACTTGAAATGTTAAAAAAATATCTGAGGTGGTTTCGGGCCCTTTAACGGTAAAAATGGACTAATTTGTGCTCTAAAGGAGATAAAGATTGAACTTGGCAAGTTTCGCAAACTTTTACTTGGCAAGGTAAACTTGAAGGCGAACTTGAACTTGGCAAGGTTCGCATATGAAAAAATTCTTTGAAATTCGTGACGTCACACTGACATACCAGCGCTGGGGTTTCGGCACGAAATTTAAAAAATTGAACTTTGACCTTGATTTTCCCTTCTAACAATCAACCTATTGTTGTGAAATCAACGAAAATTGAGTTTTCTAAGAATACTTTAATCAAAGCTGATTTAGTGTTTTTCTTAAGTGCACCTTTAAAACATATTGTGAAACATGAAAGGTTCTTTTGTGCACACTTTCAGAGTACAGCATAGCTTTCCTCACCTTGAGCCTCCTAGTGCTGGCTGGGTGAGGCTTCGAGGTCTTTGACTGCTGCTCTGCCGTTGATCGAGGTTCCAGTTGCTCCAGGCAGCGACCTGCCTGACGTCGTATGCTCTCCACCGAATCCTCGGCTGCAGTTTACGAAAATGGCAATGTAGTGTTGCAAATGGATCAGAAAGTGGTTGCAAAGGTGTCCGTGTGGTGTTGTCCCACGCCGCACACATACACACACACACACTCTTCCTCACCAGCCAGTCGGTGCAGGTGTTGCAACAGCTGCCACTGCGCTAGTAGTCTACTGTCCTGGACATGGGCGCAGAGATGCACAAACATGAGTCGACTGCGACAGCTCCGCCCTTCCGCCAAGTCTGCACACAGACAAGACAATGACGACAACAAGACCTTATTAACTGTCAAGGAACCACAGGGTAGGTTGTGAGGGAAAACGTAAGGCATGCTTTGATGACTAGTTCTCTCGAACAAAATTTTGTTTTTTCATTATGCTACAGGACTTCATGTCGGTTTCAGACAGGCACAAAACACATATAATACACCTGTTTTATTTATTCTTGAGTTCAAACAGATATTTAAAATTCGTATGGAGCACATACAGCACAATTCGGCTTGTTCAGGTGTTCAGAAGAGGTGCACATTACTTGCACGACAGATCACAATGTCCAGGAATCTGATCAAAAGACTCAGTAACCAACTTTCGAATTAGTCACGTTACGGCACATTCTGCAGCTATGAAACTGAGGTAAAGTTGTAGCAAAGTTATGTATACTTAACTGAAGTCCTAAGATTAGTATCATACCACTTTCGAAATATCCATCAATAAAACTTGCAGCAAAATACATTGGTATTCTTTTTTTTTTTCGTTTCTGGATTACCAGCAATTACTTTTGTGAGCTTTTTGTCACACATACACTTATATTTCAAATGATAAAATTTGCACGCAGGCTGCTTTATCTCTACTCTCTATGGAACTAGGTGTCCTACACGGTCCAAAATTTCATAGCAAGTTGTCCATTAACCCCTTAACTGCCGCGACAAATTTTGAAAAATTTTGTCGAAGTATGGAGTTTTTTTTTTTTTAGACCTGCATATTTTGCGCCAATTCTTCTCTAAAAGAATACGATATCAGGAATGCCTATTACATTTTTACTGGTCTTGTTGAAAAAAATATCAGAAGACATTATGCATGATTTATTTGTCAAAATTACAAGAAACTGCACATGCTATACAAATGCGCAAAAACTGCAGAAATTTCACGACAGGTTAACTCGTCATCGGCTCCAGAGGACGTTCGTTGTGACGATGAGTTACCTCGTAATCGGCAGTTAAGGAGTGAACGACGCACCTCGAGTAATGTCTGTGAGGAGTTGCTCTCGACCGCTGGTGCCGCACCGCAGGAAAGCCACCAGACTCTGGACAGCGGCCAGTCGACATGGTAGCGGTCCCTGTGTAGTCCCATCCGAGTCATGCCCACTATGCCCCATTTCACACATAACAGGCAACGCTGCAGAAGCTATGCAAAATGTCTGGTCATAGGAGTCTCACTCCACGCATTTTGCAGAGCAGTTGTTTTTGAAACTGCGACGCTTCCTACGGAATCGCTAACTGCATTTGTTCGATTATGAGGCAGTAATGATTATAAGGGGGGGGGGGGGGGGGGGTGCAGTTGAGGGACCCGAAAAAAGAACTTAAGCAAGCACACTAATATAAGGCGATATAGAGTAGCCAATGGATTATTCAGACTAGGCGAGGATTGCCAGAAATACCGGTGTAGGTCATACGCGAATTTCGCCTTGAGGTATGACTTCACGACGGTGCGAATTTCACCTTATGGTGTGCCTTTACGGCAGCACGCACGACACTGCCGTGAAGTCACACCTCAAGGCAAAATTTCCTATAACCCGCACCCTGCGTTTACTGTTACATTTTTCGAATTCTCAGTGCAGGTTATAAGCGCAAAAGTAGGGTACTGCCTGACCTGCCAAGGTTTATTAGTTGCTAGAACTTGCGATGCTGTCTAAATGTGCCACTGCTGCTGCCATGTTGAAACAGTAACTGAATCTAATCAGCCTCGCATTAAGGCCGGGGGGTGACTTCAAGCCCAAAGATTTTGGGGAAAAAAAACCTCCCCTTATATTCGAATAAATACAGTACTTCACATATTACAGCAACGACTTGTGAAGGAACAGTTACGTCAAATCACATATTATACGTGCACCTTTGTGCTTCCAGTATGTGATGTACTACTATGTTTTGGCCGCATGCACAAGCGGTACAGTATGGTTGCTGGTTGCAGAAATGTGTAACTGCTTGTTTGGTGGTAAATGGGCTCAGCTCTGCAACGTTTGTGGAGCTTAGATAGCAATGCCGCTGGGGCGACAGCCTATCAACCAGGCACCAGGACAAGCGACACCGGTGAGCAGAGAAGTGCAAGAGTAATTATAAAAGCGAATGGTGCGCTTACTATTCAGCGTATGGCACAACTCATTCATCTATCGGTTTTCAATGGCCAGAGTGGTTATCTCTTTACGCTCTAAAGAAACCTGGGCCTAAGCATGTGCCGACAATAAGAGTGCCCCAACACAACCCCACACCCACTAAAGGAGTGGCCGTGTCAGTCTGTGCATTTTCGACAAAGGCTATACACGAGCACACTGATTACTCTAGAATCTACGGTGGGACATGCAAAATTAACAGACAGACTTGACCTGAAAATTTAGATTAGAAAACCTAAGCGCTTGACAGCGCATGACAACCGTTGACAGCCCAAAACTGGGTTAGCTGTGTCCATCCACCCGGTTCAGTTTCGCTGCGACTTTCGCACTTGAGGACTTATCCATCTATAGTGTGTTTGTTATACGATACAAATACCACATGTAATATTTTACTGCGACAGCACTTAGGTCGTCACCCCACGCCATCGTTGTTCTCATCATCCTGGACGTGTCATAGACGATGACTTCATGCCACTGTCGTAGTTATATTGTAACCAACAGTTACAACGGCCGTTTCTCAGAAAACTAATTTATTCTGGGTGAACCTATGCCCGTGAACTCAAGAGACTCGACACTCAACAAAACCGCCTTCAAGCATCGCTTCTTCGAACGTCGTTCTCCTCTTGATCACCTCCTGTCACGTGCCATTCATCCGATTCTCAAGCACGAGCCGCCATCAGCCCATGATGTTGGCACATGCGGCGCAGCATTGCCTTGCGGTGCCTTTCTTGACGCTTGTGGTGTAGTGGTTCTTTGGGACACAGCTAGTATGCGGCGGGCGTCTTTTCATTCTCGTTTATGCTGGCAGCAATATCATCAATGTGCCATCACGCTGTTGTTGACACCACCATCATGTCTCCGACTGCTGTTGTTGTCGCCTTGTCGTTGTACAATTAAACCTCAATATTACGAAATTCAAAATAAAATCCTTTATATATTGTAGTATAACCTTTTTAAACTTCTTGTCCATAGAACACAATGTAATTAGAACCTTAATATAACAAAGCGTGTTTACACACGATTTCAATATAAAGCTATTTCACTGCCACTGCAAAGGAATACCGAAGCAATAAATGAAAACTGCCGCTGACGCAGATGGTCAAATCACAGGTGGCTGCTTGCGAACACACCTCTCAAATCGCGCGCCCTGCGACAGTAAACGGCCACCAAACCCCTCTCGTCGTCATGTTCTGTATAAAGTCCAAGTGCAATAAAATCCTATAGCACTCCACCGGCTAACGCTCCGGTGGCGAGGGAAAGAGCGCAAGGGAACAATGGTGGCTTGATGCGCACCATTTTCCCATGCAAAAGGGGGAGGGGGTTAAGCTCGCATAACATGATTAAGCGAATGCTAGAGGGGTGTGGGGAGTGGGGGGCAAGTGAGCGCACATCTCCACTTGTAGCCCGGCGGCGGCTGCACATGGCCATGCGGGCGCGTCCCTATCTCAGAGGTAATCTGCAGCAGGTGCTAAGTCCACGTGAGCCAAGATGGCCGTGGCTTCATGTGCACTGTCTTCCTGCGTGCTTAGTGCCAGAGGTCGCATAACCTCGAGTTTCGAAGACACGTTGAAGCGAGAAGCAGACAACACATTCAGTCCCACCTGTCAGTACTTTTCATGATAGTGTTGTCCCATTGCGGGCGACAATATCAGCTGCAATGGTGGACTGATACGAATGCGTCACAGGATTCGCTTCACACTGCCGATGTGAAGATATCGTCGACACGGCATGAAACCGTATCTTTCATTGCCAACTCTCAAATTAAAAATAGTGACCTTTTCTTTGATTAAAAACTTGTTTTTCAGATTGCACGATTATTTAGAATTTTATGGCAGCCCCACACGTGTAAGAAAAATCTGTAGGCAACTATACTCATTTGCCTAAAATGTCAAATTACAACATAAATAAAATGTCATATAACCTGCTTTTGTTATATCAAGGTTTAATTCGCATATGCTGCTGGGGGAGCTTCCACAAGATTGCAGAGATTTTGCACAAAATAACTGTCAGCGAGAGTCAGAGGGGTAGCTAGCGTCGCAGTAAATGAGTTCATAGCTGACAAAGTCACTGAAGTCTGGGGTCTTTCTTTTGTTTCACGTTACGTCCCATTTTTCCTAAAACATGTGGGAATCCTCGGGTCCCATAACCGCCGCATGGGAAAGCAAACGTCGTGTCAAGCGCATGCGTGCCAGGGAGAGTTGGAAGAGGGAAAACTTTCCTTCCGCGGGCGGCGCGCGGGAATCGCAAGCACTATCAGCGCCACCGGGTGGGTCACGTGAGATCCCGCTGATATCGCCCGGGGCTCTTTGGTCTCCAGCAAGCGGCGACGGTGGAAGTATCCGCCGTCGCTCCCGTATTCCCGCACGTGGTTAGTCAACCGCGTTCTTGCCGCGGCAAACGCCGCGACCCCCCCATATTCCCCAGTTGGTAAGTCGGAAGCCCTTCTTTACCTAGTGTATTATTCTCTTCGAGGGAACCCTCAGCGATGTCAACTATAGCTAGCTGGCCTGCTCGAAGTGTTAGTTGCAGTCGTAATGATTGGTTTCCGAGTGTACAGGTGGTTGTCGTCTATTGTTTCCTCGAGCTTGTACCGGACCGCAGTTGATGTGCAGGCATGCGCCAACCGCGGGGCTCGGTGTGTCGAGGCAGAGGGCCGTGGGCATCCCACATATCCCGACATTTTGGCACTTCCTACGTGGGGCAAGCTCTTGGAAAACGGGACGACGATCGGTTCGATGCGAAGGCTTTGTCCGGACCAGCGTTAGGCCTCACCCAAAGGCGTGATTGCTAGCTAGATTGGGCATGTGCTTTCTTGATAGCCAGTTAACGCTGCGCCAGTGTCGCCGAACTCGTGTAGACGCTGAGATCTACAGCGAGTTTTCTCCTAAGAGTACGCCCGAAGTGAGTGAGTGCAGTAGCAGACGCGGTGGTCGATTTTCCCTGTACATATGTAAATAGCCTCCTTTCTGTATCTTTGGCTCTGGGAGCCGGGCGCCGGAAACACTGGCTAGGACGTCAGCGGGGCGCAGTCCCAGGAGTCTGCTCGGAAGCTGCGGGTTGAGCAGCCAGCGGGGACCACTTAGCTAGGCCTGCATCTCCTCGCGGCGGCTCATTGGAACCCTTTATGGGTCTTTTGTGGCATTGGTATCTGTCATGGATGCGATTAGGCCTAAGGCTTTGCGGAGCTGCCGGTCGCAAGTTCGAAGACGACCATGCCGTGACATTTAGCGGGTGCAAACGGATTCGCTAGTTTTACTATACTCGCCCGAGCGGAGAAACCTCGTTCGAAATAGAAAGCTTATTTTGTTCAGATGGACCCAATATTTTGCGGGCGGAATAACCGAAATCTCGGGGGACCAGAGAGCGCTTTGTTCATACGAGCATCGCCCACTTTCGCGCTGTATCGGACCAGAAAAATTCGGTCGAAGCGAATAACTTCATTCAAACGAACTGCATTTTTTTTTCTTCTCGTTACCACATAAAGCTATGCGGTAGACGGGGGGTTCAGCATCGTGTCAGACGGCCGACGCTGCGGCGGCCTCTACTGCCTTAATTATAAGTGTTTGTGGAGTGCATTTGAGCGACTTTGCAGAACGAGTGAAGCCGCCTCGACTTGCTATTGCTGCCATGGTCCACATCCCTGCCTGCTATCTCGGCCCCTCCCTGTTCGCGGCCCGATGCAGCAGCACATGGCAGCCACAATGAGGGAGGCCCACCATCATACACTACCACGAGGATGCGTCGGTGTGAGGCTCTTCGTGCCGGCGCGCGCGCCACTTCGAGAAAGTCCTGACCCGCTGTTCCCGGGTGAACATTGCGGCGCGCATCTTGAGGGCAAGCCATCTTCAGCCCCCGTCATCGTCAACCACTGTGACAGCTGCCACATGTGGGCGGCCGCCACACAGGACAGTGCTGCCTATCAACGTGGATTCGGACATTTCCTACCGGAGTTTACCATCGCATCTGCCCGGATACTTTGTCAATGCCGTCGTTCAGCGATTTCTCCGCCGTAGGGCAATATTTAAGGGTGGAGGGATGTGGGAATCCTCGGGTCCCATAACCGCCGCATGGGTAGCGAACGTCGCGTCAAGTGCATGCGTGCCAGGGAGAGTTGGAAGAGGGAAAAGTTTCCTTCCGCGGGCGGCGCGCGGGAATCGCAAGCGCTATCAGCGCCACCGGGTGGGTCACGTGAGATCCCGCTGATATCGCCCGGGGCTCTTTGGTCTCCAGCAAGCGGCGACGGCGGAAGTCTCCGCCGTCGCTCCCGTATTCCCGCACGTGGTTAGTCAACCGCGTTCTTGCCGCGGCAAACGCCGCGACCCCCCCGTATTCCCCAGTTGGTAAGTCGGAAGCCCTTCTTTACCTAGTGTATTATTCTCTTCGAGGGAACCCTCAGCGATGTCAACTATAGCTAGCTGGCCTGCTCGAAGTGTTAGTTGCAGTCGTAATGATTGGTTTCCAAGTGTACAGGTGGTTGTCGTCTATTGTTTCCTCGAGCTTGTACCGGGCCACGGTTGATGTGCAGGCATGCGCCAACCGCGGGGCTCGGTGTGTCGAGGCAGAGGGCCGTTGGCAATAACACCATATCCCGACAAACAAAAGCATCACAAACAAACAAACATGGTACAGTCAAACCTCGTTAATACGTAGTAGGCCGGGAACAACGTTTAGGTACGCACTATACTATGAACGAATTAACCGCCAATGCCAGTTTAGCAGCTACTTACCAGCCGGAAAAGAACTACGTCACCATGCTCTCAAACACCCGCACTCAGACAGGCTTTATTTGCAGGTAGGCAGCAAAAAATCGGTAATCTTCCCTTGCCACCGTGGTGGCCTTACCGCGACGACGGCATCTTTGAACTCGATAAGGCCGCAGGCCAGTTTGTCCATGAGGCCCCACTTACTAACTAAATTAACAAGCACGGTGTAACGCATGCACTGGTAAACATGAACACATCTCGCTCGATGACCACAGAAATTCACTGTCAGAACGCTGAGTGAGGAGGCACGGCAGCTCCAGCGAACATGCCGTCTCTCGTTTCAACGCGAACTAGACGTAGAAAGTGCAGTGCATACAAAGCTATCAGCGCTAGTTAAACTTTGTCTGCAGATCGCTTTGAAGATGAGGCCCGTGCGGGCGCGCACTTTTTCCACGCAGCAGATCGCTTTCAAAATACGGCAGCCGCCGCCGAAGTAAACCCCTCCCGGTCTCACCTCCACCGCCCTGCGCGACAGAAATAGCATGCTTCTGCCCCGCCTTTCTCCCTCGCTGACCCTCGCAAGCTTTCGCTCGCACATACAGCACACCGCGCGCGGCGACGATGTTGCCGTGTTAGGACTTTACACGGAACCTCAAAGCGACATCCATGGTGACGGCATAAATGCGCTTCGCAATAAAATGTGCTTCTGCGCGGTTACTACTTGAAATGTGCTTCTTCACGTTACCGGGAGCTAATCTCGAAGGCCATACTTTTGTGCACGGCAATCGGCAACAGCTGCATGAGCAGGAAATACGTCATGGTGGCCACGCTTTAAGTTCACTATCGCTGGCGGCCGTCGTCCGGGCGTCACAACTCGAGAATCGAACGCCTGCGCACATGAGATTTTGCCGATTTTGTGCCTGTGCGTGTAGATAAGAAAGAAAAATAGTACGCAATAACCGTTTGGTGGGCAATGAGCGACTACGGCTTAAGCGGTCAGCCAATACATGGGGTTCAATGGGAGCTGGGTGGGGGAATCTCTGCGACTATGTTTAAACCGCAATTACACATTAAGCGGGTACATATTAACGAGGTTTGACTGTAGTACTGTCCTAAAGTCAATAACTGCTGTTCACAGTAAAAAGAAAAAAAAAATGCTGTAGAACTGAGAAGACACTCACGGAAGCCTGAGTCCGCTGGAGCAGGTGCCGAGTGATCCGTTCTTTTAGGGAAGTCTGAAGCAGTGGACCAGTGAGGCAACCGAGCCCGCTCCAGATAGCCACCTCACGACGCCACTTGAGGCCCACTCGTGCAATGCAAGCCTCCGAAGCAGAAACCAGCTCCACAAGCTGTTCCTCCTGCAATATCACATGGAATAAAGAAAAACTTTATCCACCAACAATGCTGCTATTACTATCGCACCTCATCACAACGAAGTCGCAACGAACACGAAAATACCTTAGTTACAACCATTCAGTATTCCTTATACAAAGATAATAATAATGCAATAATTTATTTCCATTAGGGCAGTGTGTTGAAGAAGGTGAGAAATAAAAGCAACAATCAGCTGCACTGGTTTCTCACCACCGACAGTGGAATCTCGTTGATATGGTCTTTAGAGAACTGGAAATTAAAGTGTATCATCCAACATATTATCCAACCAAATCGTATTATCAGGTAACGCAAAAAAAAAAGACGTATCGTCCCAAAAATGTATTACGCAGAATCGTATCAACGAGAGCGGTTCCGCTGTATACATCGGACAGTGGTGGGGTGAACAGACATGTACAAAAGAAAATATCGGTAAAAAAATTCTGCGATTTTATGTACGAAAACCACAATATGATTGTGAGGCACTCTGTAGTGCAGAGGCTCCGGATTAATTTTGGTCACCTGAAGTTCTCTAACATGCACCTAAATCTAATAAGTACACAATCATTTTTGGATTCTGCCCCCCATCAAAATGGAGTCGCCGTAGCCCGGATCTAAACCAGCAACCTTGAGCTCAGCAGCACAACGCAGGTTTTTGTAGACCACTCAGCTACTTACCGTGCAACACCTGTCACAGCCACAACAGCCGGGACAACAGCGGTCACGAGATTCTGACAGGGCCTGCACCAGGGCCGACAGACTCTCTGCCAGGAGACCCTCCGTGAGCAGCTTGCAAGTCTCGGGCAGCAAGAGGCGTGGCCATCCTATAATGCCGTGGCCCTTTATTGTGTTCACCACCTGTGTTGGTTGCCAATATTGTTTCTCTTTCATTCAAAAGCAAATGACAGGCAGAGGTTCATGAGCATTGAAAAAGGCATTTGATGTTTGTTCATAAAAGGGAATGACAGAGCAAGAATGCAAAGCTGAACTTCAGCAGTTTGATGGGGTTGTTCTTGCGCTAGTACATTGTAGACCGCTTATAACGTAAGTCGCCGGAGCCGCGAATATCCGCACCATAACCAAAGCAACAATTTTCAAGGCCCGCACATATGCAAAACATGTGCACCGAGCCGCCACGCGTATGCGACAGTCGAGGAATGCGTCTAGAATGTTTGCATTCAATTTAGAGTCGAATCTCGTTAATTCGAACCAAATCACACGGCGGTGCCTTCGACCGGCATTGCTCCGGCACCGCCATAGAGTAAAAGCTTAGGAGAGACCCCTAATGTCATGCGCGAACAAAACAAAAAAAGAAAGAAAGAAAAAACACAGAAGAAATTTCACCCTCTCTCAAATGGCAAGGTCACCGATTCTGCATTGCACCGGAACATGCATGTACTGTGCCGACGTCTCAGCCATGCTACCGTCGCCACGTGTAGAAAATGGCAGTGAACCCTTCTCCTTTATGCTTCCTCTACTTTCTAGTCACGTGTTGACCTTGCATGCTGCGGCTACGGCGCAGAGGTAAGCAGCGGCGCTGTCCCAGGCCGGCCAACGAAACTGCCCCCAGGCCGGCCAACGAAACTGCCCCCACGCCGGCAAACGCCCACTTCCCGATAGCGGCAGAAAACGAAACTTCGGGGAGTCCGGAGCAGCGGCACCTGCACGGCTGCGGGCGCACACGGTGACAGTCGAAAGTGAGGGAGCTACGAGGGAGGGCGAGGGGAGCCATCGAAGCGGCGGAGTTGCCGAGGCGAAATCTGCTTCCCTGCCGCCCTCCTCCCTCACATTCCAGGGTCTCCATGAGTGCCCTTCGCCGTGGCGTGGCGTGCCGGCATCGCCCGCTCCCTGAAGTTTCGTTTATTGCCGTTATCGTGAAACGAGCGTTGGCAGTTTCGTGGCCCTCGCTCGCTATGCACGCCGGGATATTTCACGACTCGCACTCAAGATTCTGGTTTCAGCCTCACTGGCTGTTCGTTCGCACCACGTGCCCTTCTCTTCCACTTCGTCTCTCTTTCTTCCTCGTGCACTCCTTGGGGAGCCCGTTTGAGGGGAGTGTTCGCCGTCTCCGCTGACTTCCGTACTCCCAGGCAGCCGCACTGTAACCAGTATTTTGTTTCCCGCAACTGCACTATATGCGATACGTGTATACGTGGAGTGCTATGGGAAAATTAACGGGAGTCTGAAAAGACCGCACTATATCCAGTCCTGCACTATAAGCGGTTACTGTTATAAGTGGTCTATACTGTACTCTTGGTGTGAAGATGCACAAACGCAGCTGCAAATGCAAGGCGAAGGGTGAGGAATACGACTCTAAAAGAAGAACGGCAGGAAAAAGACAACAGAAACCTTCGCAAATGTGTGCGAACACAAGCAACTTAGACATCAAAGACAGCAAAGCTTCATAAGCGAGTTCTCACACTCTTTAGAAGTCACGGGTCTGTTTTGTCACTGCCCAAAATCTACCCAGAACTTGAATAATGCTTCACAATATCTGCTACATTTCTTATGCAGTCCCGAGCTTTATCAAACACCTCACTATTGGCATCTTCGCTGACGGCACTTGTGCCATTTTCATAAACCCACGCAGTGCCGCATGTTTGTGTGAGCCCCACGTGGGTGGCGGCACACATTCGGCTGGAGTGAGCACAAGAAGAGTGCACAGCACCGTGGAGATCAACGGTGGAGCACGATGCGATCCTGTCGTGCAGTGCATGCCAGCAGATGATCAAAGAGTGGGCCGTTCTGTTTCGGCACGACTTTGTAGCAGGCAAGGCTACAATAAAAGCCTTGTCTTGCATAAAGCTGCTTTTGCTGCCAGAATGCAGGAGCTTATCAAACAGCGAAGCTAAACGCAACTGATTATTGCCGCTAACCAGGAGCACCGACGAGAGCAGCCAACAAAGGTGGCCAATTTCGCCACCGATGTTGTGGCGTCTCACGATAATGAGGAGGTACGAAGGAGCAGCATCAGGTTTTGTGTACGATACTACAACGTTGGTTTTCATTGCTTCTCTTCAGTTTCGAAGGCACTCAGCACATGCAAGGTGCTGAGGGCACAATTCGAACCCACATCCCAGTTTCCTAAGAATCATTCGAATGGCAAGAATCATTTGTCAGTTGACGTTTTAAGCACCGGGCATCAATAAAAGCTTGAACTTGTTTATCTTGCTGCGAATCATGGCATGTGCAAGTGACAACCGGCCACTGTAAATTGGCATATGCTGAACTTTGAATTCAGCACGCCTCTCGCAGAAGGCACAACAGTCGCACTCAGATTTAGTGGCTCGTGCATTCATCTGGCATGTAGTGAACATGACACTTGAGAAGTGCATTGCATAATTTGCGTTCCAATTCCGCAGTGCCAAAGTGACTCAGTCAAAGATGCCATATGTCTCGCTTATCTGACGCATGTTACCGTATGGTGTGCTGGATCAGTCGGCACTAGTGCCCGGCTGCACGTTCTGATAGCCTGGTCGTGCGGTCACTTTGGGACTGTGACGCAGGCTGCTTTATTGGCTGTTCTATGGCCGACATTTGATACCAATCATGCCGCCACACGCCAACACCGCCATACAAAAAACATTATAGAAATCCCCTAAACGTCCTTGCTGTAAAAATCAAGGCTATAATCAAAGTCACACAAACCGAGCTTTAAGGCTGTAACCAAAGCCATGCCAAGTTAGCTCTAAGGCTTTAACCAATGCCATGCCAACTGAGTTTTAAGGCTTTAACCCTAAGGCTGTAACCAAAGCCATGCTGACTTCTAAGGCTGTGCAAGCGGAATGTTCCGATAAGCAGATGTTGCTCATTTCTAATACACTGCAGTCACCACAGTAGGAACTAATAGTCCAAAATGGCACAGATAAGAGTCATCCACAGATCGTACCTGAATGACCGCACCAGCTATGACAGAGCGCACCGACGAGTCTGGGTCTGCACACAATCTCTGCCACACTGGTAGTAGCACCGCCTCGAATGATTCTGCAGTAACAAACTGCACCAGGTCCTAAAACATAAAAAGAATGCAGTGGCCTGCTAAGTGAAACTGCTACATGTACTTTCTCAGGAATTGTTTATTTGAAAATGTTTCATTCAAGTGTTGGATTTTTCAGCCTGCAACTGCACAATGAGCATTATGAAGGGTGCTGCAGTGGGACGGCTCTGGTTTAATTTTGACCAACAGAGGTTCTTTAATGTGCACTGAAATTTAAGCAAACGAGCATTCTTGCAATTTGTCTCCCCCCCCCCCCCTTAATATATGGCCGCCGCAGCCGAAAATGAAACCCGTGGCCCTGTGCTCAGCACCATAACACCATTGCCACTGCAGCAGGCCACTCAGAAATCTTGTGGCCAAGAGTGGGTCTTCTGCCTGGAGACCCAGATGTGCTGTAATGTGAGGAATATGGAGCTTCCCAATTTCACTAATATGAGTAAAACCAGATTTAAGAGTGCTAAAAAATACAGACAGGGCACAAAAGAAAATGGTAGACACGGGACAAGTGCTTGTCCAGGGTCTACCACTTTCTTTCGTGCTGTGTCCGTTTCTTTGCAGTCTTAAATCAAGTCATATATGCATCAACTAGGTCCTCCGAGTCATTTTGAGTGAAACGAGCCTGTGAGGTTTAAAGGCATATTGACACGAAAATTTTGGGTACAGCCTTTCTTGCTTTTTTTTTTTTTGGGGGGGGGGGGGGGGTAGCTATCAACTCTATAACCACGGTAGAAAGCCTCAATCCCTCAAGAGCATCCCAAATAATTCATTACAGCACCTTTTAAACGACCAGTTCAAAATGCGTGACAAATGCAGCACGGCTTCGGATGTGAAAAAGGAAACTACTTTTTCTTGCATAATGAATTCCCTTTTAAAAACCAATGCAAATTTCGAAAAGGGCGGGGGTGGGGGAGGGTTTAATTGGCGGGGTGAATTTCATGGGAAATTTGTTGAAAGAGCAAAAGTTGAAAGTGAGATGGTAAGAACAAAAAAAGGAGCAGTAGATAACTTAGCTTTGCACTAAATGTGCACGTCCACCATTTGCGAAAAGTCACAGCTTTATGGTTCTCGGCTCACAAAAGGCGCGACATGAGTGATTCTGAGTGAACAGCTTGTCGTACTGCTTCTGCCAGTAATGCACCCAAACTTAGTCATCACAGAAATGCCTTCCAGCAGCACAATTCCCATGCGCGACCATATACAAAATAGCCTTTGACTTAAAACCAGGCTTATAATTGGCATTACAGCCCCACTTGTTCCACAGCCGAACACAATGCAGGCAGGAAAATAAGAAATAGACAACGCTGTCACAAAATGGTTGCCTTCAAAGTTCAAAGTAGAGAGAAGAAATCATGTAGATTCCACACATTTTGGGAATAGATGTAAGCAAAACTCTGATGAGCTGGCAAGACAAAATGGCACACCACACTGAGAAATGCGCAGTAGATTCCAGCGATGAATGCATCATGCAACAGTCACTGCCCATGGTGGAGTACTTTGTAGAGCAAAGGTAACTTCTTTCTACACTATGACTTTTTACCTACTTAATACAGTAGGCCCCAGATATATCAAATCTGAAGGTAATCACAAAAAACTTCCATATTGTTACGCAGAAGCGCCAGGTGTTGTTTTTTTTTCTGACAAGCACCACGGGGGCGCCCAAGGACTCGTAGATGGTTTGATGATGTCCTTTGTAAGCATTTTCTCGACTTCCGTTTCAATTACGCGCTGTTCAGTCGCAGACACTCGGTAAGGACGCCTATGGATGGGACAGGTGTTGCCGGTGTCAATGCGATGAGCCACAACTATTGTCTGGCAGAGATGGGGAGGAGCAAAATCGAAAATGTCGTTGTAAGCGGCTAGCAAGCGACGAAGGTCGTCAGACTGAGCAGCTGAAAGGTCAGGGGCGATCATGGCGTCAAAATGTGCATCAAATGAAGTACTAGTGTCAGGGCTTCAAGAAGACAGGGGCGCATAGATAGTAAGGGCCACAGGGTCGTGTGCGTCTAAAGGCAAGGGCTTCAAGAAGACAGGGGCGCATCGATAGTAAGGGCCACAGTGTCTAAAGGCACTATGCTTCCCAGCGTGATACCTTCGGGAAGAAACTGTGGAGTGCGTCCAAAGTTCAGAATAGGGATATATGCCCTGTTCGCAGAAACAGTCACAACGGAGTAAGGGAGGGCTACATGCCTTGTTAAAGAAGCGTCTAGGGAAGGAGAGATGACGTAGTCACCGTCACAAATGGCGGAATCTGAGGTCAGTGTGACATACGTCACGGCAGCTGGTCGAAGGCGAACAAACTCGGCGACACATAAACGCGGCTGTGACTCGGTGGGGAGATCAGGTACAGAAGGAAGTTCCAACTGGAGAAGGCCAGAAGAGCAGTCGATGAGGGCAGAATGGGTACTCAGGAAGTTGTGGCCGAGGATGACTTCATGTGGACACTGCTGCAGAACAGCGAATAGAACTGAGGTCTGGTGGCTGGCGAAGCTCACACGTGCAGTGCACATCCCAACGACACAAGATATACCGCCGTCGGCTACACAAACGACAGGCGATGCCGCGGGCGTCAGAACCTGGCGGAGACGATAAGAAAGGCGAGCGCTCATAACCGATAATTGCACCCCCGTGTCTATGAGCGCCGAAACAGGCACGCCGTCCACTTCTATGTCCAAAAGGTTTTGTCGGGTGGTCAAGGTCAACAGAGGATTTCCGGGTCGGTTGGTCAATGCAGCATCACCTCCGGGAGCTGCACCGGTCAGTTTTCCTAAGAGGGACGGCGAGGGTATGGCGACGGGCAATTGGTGAGCAAGAACGCCGGTTCTGTGGGGACGGCAAGCGGCGGTCATAGTGTGGAGTCGGAGCAGCAACATCACAGTGCGGCAGGTCATTGCGGGCATGAAAAGGCGAGGACAGGCTGTCTTCCGGGCGGTAAGCGTACGGGGGACGAGGAAACGAAATTTGACGATAGCGACAATGGCAGGAAATATGACCTACTCCATTGCAATTAAAGCATATTGGCTTGTCGTCATGAGTGCGACACTGGTTTGAGTCGCGGTATCAGAGGTAGGTCAATTGTGGGCGTGGAGGTCGAAAGAAATTGCTGACCGTAGGGCTACTTACAGAACAGATCAGACAGATGCCTGCGTTCGCCAGCTCTTCGCGTACGACAGCTTGAATCAGAGATACTGCCGGGCGGGACTCGTCGTAAGAACGTGTCAGGGGAACCGACGGAGACGCAGCCTCAATCTCGCGCCGGACAAGACGCAGCAAGTTTTTGGCACCAGGCAGCTGGACGTCTTCACACGATGAGCTAGCGGTAGGTATTAGGGAGCTGAACGAATTGTTGTGAGACACGACGGCTCTTTGCTTCTTCAAAGCGTCGGCACTCTCTTATAATGTCGTCGACCGTCGAGCAGTCCTTGTATACGGGTAAATTGAAGGCGTCATCTGCGATGCCTTCAAGAATGTGGCTGACCTTGTCAGCTTCGAGCATCTTGTCATCGACCCGCCGACAGAGTGCTAATACATCTTGAATGTACACAACGTACGGTTCAGTAGATGTTTGGGCCTGGCATGAAAGTTCCTTCTTGGCAGCTTGCTGGAGGCCAACTGGCTTCCCAAAGAGTTCCTGCAGTTTTTGCTTGCAAGTGTCCCAACTGGTCAATTCCTCCTCGTGTGTTCGGAACCAAACACGGGCCATTCCCTTGAGGTAATAAATGATGTTAGCCAGCATTATAGTCGGGTCCCACTGGTTGCTCTTGCTGGCGCATTCGTATTCGATTAGCCAGTCTTCAACATCCATGTTGTCAGTGCCCGAGAAGGTGCCAGGGTCCCGGAGTTGGGTCAAGACAATCGGTGCTGTGGTAGCCGAAGCAGCGGGCCTCTCAGTCGACATGGTCAAAGGGCCTAAGAGATTTCCGCTTCGAAGTTCCGTGATGTGCTGGTGATGTACACTGCACCTCCACCATGATGTTACGGGGAGATTTACAGAAAAGGGGGTTTATTTACACTATGTACAAGGAGACTGAAAGTTGGCCAACAACAACAAAAATGGCGAACCACAGTTTCACCTCTTCCTCGTCTCGTCGGCTCTATGCTTCAGCATCTTCTTTGTCCACCGGACAACTGGCTCATAACAAAAGATAACATAAAAATTTTATATAAAAATTTTCAAGGGGATTTTACCGCTGTTCGTTATACACAATAATTTGTTATATGTAGGTTCAATATATTCGGGTTCAACTGTATATTTAGTTATTTATGCAATGAGTTTTTCTAGTTAGCTATTTTGTAGTATTCTAGTGGGAAATATTGTAAAGTCTGCTGTGTATTACTGATTCATATGTTAAATTCTTTTTCTCACTTGCCTGGACAGTGACGAATTTTGGACCACATCTCAATTTTTCTTGCTGTAGTGTCTTTTACCGCTAACCAATGTATAACCATGTGTTATTGATAACACTACCACTAGAGAGTTTTAGTGCATCCGGTATTCCAGCAAGTGAGGGCAGTTTGCCAGATGAGCGGGAGTGTAAATGTAAGCGGCCAGATTGGTGGCGCCACCTGATGACGCAAAGTTCAACCAGACAGATGCAGATCCAAGTATAGCCTTCTTCCATGCTGGTGTAATCTTTCAAAAGCAGCGTAATCGTGTTCACAATTACACCACTGTCGAAAATTTCCACCAGCAGCAAAGTAGAATATACTTGATTACTGCAATATTAGCACTATGTTTGGTTGCGCTCTTCACCATCAGGTGCCTGCACCACTCCAGCCACTCAACTTTACGCCCCTGCCCATCTGGCAATCCACGCAAATTACCTGCATTTGCCGGAATACCGAACATGCTAAAACTCCCTATTCTGACATAAATTATGAAAACAGTGTTTACTCATCCACCCCTATGTAATTCCTAATGGCTCTCTAGGCTTTCAGTATAAATAAACACAAAGAATAAAACCTTTATTAAGGGATGATATGCTCAAGCGATCCCTTTCAGTGATACTATCTCCTCCGCAAGATTTCGTGTGACTCAACAGCCATCTGAAAGCGTTTCTAACACTGTGCGAAGATAGTGAGCTTGGCACAATGCCTGAAACACTGGGCCATAAGGTAATGTAATGCGATTAATTACTTGTGCTCTTGAAGAATTCAGACTCTACAGTGTAATTCCTGGGTTGACATCTGCCCAAAAACAAAATAAAATTTTCTGTTAGTACTCCTTTAGAGCTTGAAAAACAAATAAAAGAAGGTCAGGAAATTTGGAATTACCTTCTCGACTTGTCCTCACCATCAGAGCTGAGCATTTGGCAAGCAGTAAGAGAAGAGGAAAGAGAGGAAACGTGCATTGTACAAATGAATTATTTGAAACTACAAGGGCCACCATGCCAGCTTCGATGCTCGTGAAGGCTATGTCTTGAAAATATGGAACGATTCACTGCACAATCAACATTGGCTAAGATGGTGCCGTTGTGACAAGAAGCATCAATGTACAGTGTAGATCGCTTATAATGTAAGTCGCCGGAGTCACGAATATCCGCACTATAAGCGGTACCGCACTATAACCAAAGCAACAATTTTCAAGGCCCGCACATAAGCAAAACATGTGCACTGAGCCGCCACGCATATGCGACAGTCGAGGAATGCGGCTAGAACGTTTGCATTCAATTTACAGTCGAATCTCGTTATTCGAACCAAATCACGCGGCGGCGCCTCCGACCGGCATTGCTCCCGCACCGCCATAGAGTAACAGCTTAGGAGAGACCCCTCAATGTCTCGCGGGAACGAAACGAAAAAAAAGAAGAAAAGAAAAAAAATGTGGCGGAAATTTCACCCTCTCTCAAATGGCAAGGTCGCCGATTCTGCGTTGCACTGGAACATGCGTGTACGTGCCGACGTCTCAGCCACGCTACCGTAGCCACGTGTAGAAAACGGCAGTGAACCCTTCTTTCTCCTTTATGCTTCCTTGCCTGCTGCGGCTATGGCGCAGAGGGAAGCAGCGGCGCTGTTCCAGGCCGGCCAACGAAACTGCCCCACGCCGGCAAACGCCCACTTCCCACGGCAGAAAACGAAACTTCGGCGAGCTGGCGCCGGGCCGGCTGGAGCGGCAGCGCGTGCACGGCGGCGGGCGCGTACGGTGACAGTCGAAAGTGAGGGAACTACGAGGAAGGGCGAGGGGAGCCACAGAAGCGGCAGAGTTGCCGAGGTGAAATCCGCTTCCCTGCCGCGCTCCTCCCTCACATTCCACGGTCTCCGCGTGCGCCCTTCGCCGTGATGTGCGGGCACACTGAAGTTTCGTTTACTGCCGTTATCGTGAAGCGAGCGTTGGCAGTTTCGTGGTGCTCGCTCGCTATGCGCGCCGTGATATTTCTCGACTCGCACTCAAGATTCTGGTTTCAGCCTCACTGGCTGTTCGTTCGCACCACGTGCCCTTCTCCTCCACTTCATCTCTCTTTCTTCCTCGAGCACTCCTTGGGGCGCCCGTTTGAGGGAAGTGTTCGCCGTCTCCGCTGACTTCCGTACTCCCAGGCAGCCGCACTGTAACCGGTATTTTGTTTCCCGCAACTGCACTATAAGCGATACGTGTATACATGGAGTGCTATGGGAAAATTAACGGGAGTCTGAAAAGACCGCACTATATCCGGTCCTGCACTATAAGCGGTTACGTTATAAGTGGTCTATACTGTAGTACCATCCATTCTGTTAACCTAACAAACCACCAGTTAGCCACGCTCCAAAAAACTCAAAACCTACCCCTAACCCCTATATCTCAACTAGGATTTCAGATCAGACACTAATGCACTCTCCAATCAACATAACCTTACTCTTGTCCCTTAAAGTCAACTGCAACTAAACTTTGGGCAGCTTAAAATGCATAGTTTCAGAAAACATAGATATAGAGCAGCCTCCATGCAAAATTTTATGCTTAAAGTACACGCGGATGAGCCACGAAAAGCTAGCAAAAATAGACGTTTCTTTAAAAACAAAACTGGAAGAAAATGCTGCCTTTCAGATCGCCGAAAATGACACAGAACCAGGAACGTTCAAAACCAGCGTAGCTCCTCTGCGTGGCTTGATAGGCAACGCTGGCGGCATACTGAAAATCTCAGAGATCATTATCTGGGATTTGCGTCATATCCATTAACCACCAGGTGCACACATTGTCCGCTTCATCATCATCAGCCTATATTTATGTCCACAGCAGGACGAAGGCCTCGCCCGCTTAAGTGCTATGCTGTTAATAAGAAAATTAGACATTTACCAGCCCTGCAGCATTGCCAAGATGGCTTCAATGGTACAGAAGGACCTTGTTGATACTGGTCCCTTTATGTACGGATTTCCCGGCCCCAAAGTTCACAATCAAGAACACAACTAATGACCCAATAGAGTTAAATTTCACCGGTTCATAGGTTATGCGAAAACACTATCGTTCAGCACCAACATTCAGTACATCGCCGAAGTGCAGTCGTATGATACGTCTTCCGACTGCTAGACGCCGTGTAAACCAGAAAAAGCACAAGGCATGTGCAATCGAGAAAAGTAGCTGCCTGTTGCAGCAGCTTCCCCACAATACTCACCTGTCTGTCTCATGTTATAAAGTCGGCACGTACTCAGTTTCCTATTCCGGTACCAGCAAATCTCCCGGGCCATTGCACCCTGCAGTCACAGCTATCACTGCCAACCTATTGCGATAAGCATCTTCCCGTAACTGTTTCACAGTGCACGGAGTATAGTGCCGTTGGCAACGTACTGCATGCTTTTAGTAGGCGATAACCCAAATGCGCCGCTATTCACTGCTAAAGGCGGCGCGAAGTGAGAGTCATGTTTCACTCTAGTGACATTGTATTCCCGTGTTAGCAACCAGCTCGATTTAGTTTTGGTTTCCTGTGCCCGTCTTAAAACACTATGCAATGCAAGAAAGATGATGTGCGTCTCCTTTTGTGCTCCAATGATTCGTGCCATGCATTGAATTACATAGATGTCAACTACAGTTGAGTTTGTCAAATTATTTAGTGACTACGGATCGTAAGTTTTCCTGGTTAGTATGTTTTCGTGGCGGCTTTTTTTTTTTTTTTTAACGTATGAACACGCTCTCCTGTACTATAGTATATACTACACATTTATAAACAATTTAGCCAAAGCAAGATTACATTGCAATTGGCCTTTCATCTTACTAAGGTTACAATTTTCCATCTCATCACTGATTGCACGTGCAATGAATTATGTGGCTTGACAGTTTTTAACTAGGGGTGTGCGAATACAGTCGTGCCCAGCTATATCGAACCCGTTTATATCAAATTATCCCGTGTATCGAACAATTTCTAAACACGGTAAATTTACATTGAGAATATATAGCAAAACATACTGTTACATCGAACGAAAATAGCAACGACAACCGATATATCAAACTCCATGTGCCTCAAAAGTGCCCCAGCAAGTTGGCTTTCCCTCACGGTGGTGGGGAAAACTGCCGGCGCCACCCTAGAAAAAGTGGTTTAGATCCGGCTGTGCGCGGGCAAACACTGCCCTGCAAAAAATGATCCTGGCCTGCTCGCAGCGCTTACAGCCAATCAGAGGCCGTCGTGCTTTCTCCGAGGCGCGGAGGCAGTACAAGTGAGCGCCATTTTTTCTTTCTTTATGCTTGTGTGCCTGCTGCTGCCTCTTTTCCTCGAGTCCTCATTCAGCGAGGTCCGTGCTGGTGGTGTTGCCGGTTGGCGCTCTGTGAACTTTCTACAAGATGATGCGCTCTGTGAACAGCTACAAGATGAGGACTACGTTGTAGACGTCGTGCCGACCACGAGCCAAAGCGACAGCAATAAGGAAATTGACGATGGCCCATTGCCTACATCCTCCGAAGTGATTAGTACACTTTCGTTGGTTTGGCGCTATTGCGTGAATATAGAAGGTTGCGGCCTCAGCTGCTCCGACTCATTGGACAGCGTGGAGGCGTGCATGCTGTCGCAGGCAGCGAAGTCGTTGAAACAGAAGAAAATCCAGGACTATTTTGTTCCAAAGTAGGGCACGCAAGTAAGCCACCATATTAATAAAGTACTTTTCTTATTGGTATGTGTCTTTGCGTCATCAAATCCTATAGCGGGCCTATATCGAATTATGCCATATATCGAACTAATAAACTTTTTTTGGCGAGTTCGATATACCCGGGTTCGACTGTATTCGATTTGGTCTTCGAATCGAATATTCGCTATTCGTAAAGGTGAATATTTTTTTAATACCTTTCGAAACATTAATTGCGCCCAATTAAACATAAAATTAGAGAAAAGGTACGTTAAATTTTCACGCCCATGAGTGTAGTATATAAACATAAAAATAAGAACATGCGTAATAGAGCAGGCTAGATCACTTATAGGTAGCTAAACTTTACAGGCTATACAGCGATAATTCATACTCTCTGAAGAGTCCTGTGCATGCGAATAAACTACTTGTCTGCTCCTAATGCTCCATTAGTGCTTTTGGTAAACAATGCTTCATAACGTGCTACCTAATGACAGAAACGTGCTAACTAAGAATACTAGGATGTGAACATTGTTTTATATTAATTGTGACAATGGTCGTTGATTATTCAAAAGCTATGCAATATTCAATTCAATTCTGGCACTATTTGATTCGGTCTCAAAAATCACTATTTGCACACCCCTAGGGTTAACAGATGATGAAAAAGGACTCACACCGACCCTTCATGTGTTTTACATTAGTCAAGACAAGTTAAGGACAAAACAGTCCTGTGTGGTTAAACTGCAACAAGACGCACACATGAACTAGTTGGTGACTAATTATGGCCCAAAACAACAGGATAAGGACAACACACAGCTTGAGGACACAGTTGACACTTGAAGGTCTGCTTTGCTTAAATTTGGGTTGAGATACTGCTAAGTCACACAAGTCTACTTTTTTTTTTTCAAGAATGAGAACAACAATAAATGGTTTCAAGTACAAGGCACACATTGTCTTTCATATTGACAGGTGTACATTGTTTGGCCTTTTTCCGGTGACCATTTTTTATCAGCTAACTACTGTTGCAAAGTTATCCCTCGGTGCAAGACGTGGTGACATGTATCTGAAATTTCCTGAATGTTGTCGCGGATTCTATAATGAAGGAGTCTTGGCTAATTAAACTGCCTGCGTGATGCAAATAGTGGTTTACATTCTCGAACACATGCGACCGCCAGCAATTACACTGCAATGTACGATGAGTCATGAATAACTAGCTAATGCACTTGACCCACAAATCAAATTTCGACGACTGATGACTGTGCTTGCCGTCATCCCTGTGATTTGAGTGCTGCTTCTTTTTCTCGGCAAAAATACGCTCAATAAAAAGGTAGATTCTTAGCTAACAGTTTGGCAGTGTTTAGTCCTTCCCATCATTGAGAGAATATTGGTCTGCTGTGACCCAATTCAAAACACACACTCAAGCCTGATGGAGGTCATTAATTCAAAAGCAACAACAGACACTCTCGAATGCTAGGCAGGCATGCTCTTTAATATCGGTTCCCCTTGTACCAAATCAAGATGCACACACAACAGTGCATGCAGCGGCGAAGTGGAATACAATGTCCAGATCAGCCTTACAGGAAAGAAGTGGGCGCAAGTCCTTCGACAACGGGTGCCGGCAGCTTGCGAAGTGGGCATTCTGTCTGGACTGCTCTTGGATACACACAATCCGGCGGTCGACAACTCTCGGTAGAGCTCCACAAGCCAGCCATCCTTCTCCACAATTCCTGCAAGAAAGGCTTACGTGAGACGGCACCTGTCAAATGCCACAGACAAGAAGGCTTGTAAGAAACTAGACTAAGTTTTTCAGCTTTAATGCTTTAATCCTTATGTAAAGCAAAGCACAAAGCAAAGCGTTTTAGGGATGCCCGACTCTCTCGCATCCCCTGACATTTTTCATCCTCACGCAACTCTCGAAAATGGTCTATTTGCAAAGACACAATGTCATAGGAATCCACAATGATGATGTTTAGTAAAATCCATGTGCTTCCTACCATTCCCATTTTTGCTGAACTGCCGTACTTGCAGTTTCGATGGACCCTAGCACCACAGTTCCCTCATGTAATTGTTGTAGGAAACTAAAAGACTGCAACGGGGTGGTGCCCCCATTTTCTCTAAGGCCACGTCTTTGGAGCTCAGCGATGTTCCAAGTTCGTCCTCAGACCAACAAAATGCACTGCACACGAGCTTTAACTGCACTGAAAATGCCGAGTTCCTTCCAGTGAACTTAATTTGAAGTGTGACATCTATAGGTAAAAGCCAACTCCAAAGTGGCACTGGCTTACCAGAGCACCAATATGAGACAGCAGGCTCTCCGGAAGCATGGGCGACATGATGTCACGCGTTTCAGACACCACTATTATGCAATTAAAAAGGTATTGCACTTAAACGAGGCTGTGGACGTGGGACAAATGGCCACTGCAACAGCAATTGCTGTCCAAGACAATAAGTCCCTTTATCAATGAGTCCCCTAATCTAAATGTTTTCCCCAGAGACATCCCTTGTCCTACCATTATTGCACACTGTGACAGCAAGTTACACATAGTCATTGTACTACAGTGTAGACCGCTTATAACGTAAATTGCCGGAGTCGCGAATATCTGCACTATAAGCGGTACCGCACTATAACCAAAAAAACAATTTTCAAGCACTTCACGTATGCAAAACATGTAGACCAAGCATGCAGACACGCTTTGTACTATCGCACGCACATCGCGATTATGTTTTCATCAGTGAACTGGCGAAAACATAATCGAGACGTAGCCGGTGCTCTTCAAGCTCGACAGTTTTGCACCGAGTCAAAACGAAACAACTGTTTGCCGCAACCACTGCGGAAAAAACCGTGACCGCTATCGACAAGATTACGAACGGCGACTTTGCGGTTCTGAAGGCACGCGCCCGACGCACGCACAGAGTCTGGACGAATTAACTACCATTCGCTGCAACAACTGCAGTCGAAACCGCGGTCGCTATCTATGCGTTCATCGATGGCGACTACGCAGTTCTTTAGGCACGCGGCCGACGCGCGTACCGAGTAAAACGAAACTACTGTTCGCCGCAACCGCTGCGGAGAAAACCGCAGCCGCTATCGACGCGATCGTGGATGACGACTACGCAGTTACGAAAGCCCGCGGCCAGCACGGTGTTATGAGCAGTGGCAAATGCAAGAATACAGGCTTTAAAGACACAAATAGGCTCGAAGCGTTCCGCGATTGCTGTCAGTCACGTACGATTTCAACTGATGGCTGTGGCAATGCGGACTCCGCCGCTTCGTTTCGGTTGTACGCTAGCGCTGTTCTTGCTCTTTTGCGTCGCACATTTGCGGCGCTCCGCGCTCACCGAGCTCCGAAAGTAGTCCAATTTAACCGATGTGCGGCCAAATAAGTCCGAATTAACGAGAGTTTGATTGCATTGAATAATGCATACGCCGGCCGGCAGCACGCATCTTGTTGAGAAGCGTGCTCGCTGCCGCCCTTGTCGGCGAGATTTTCCCGCGGAAGCCGCATTATAACTGGTATTTCGTCTCATGCGGCTGCATTGTAAGCGGTGTGCGTATACATGGAGTGCTATGGGAAAATTAACGGGAGTCTGAAAAGACCGCACTATATCCAGTCCTGCACTATAAGTGGTTACGTTATAAGTCAAATTTTATAAGTCGTTATAAGTTAAATGTCAAATTGAATATAAAATCGAATCAAGAAAAAAAATTGCCAAATATCGAATTACAAAATATATTTCACAAAATTTAATGCTTACAAATGTGGCGCAACAAAATACAGTGCTGCACATGTTCGGGAGTCTTCCCGCACTGCATAACAAGAATGTAGCAAGCTATCAGTAACTTTGGTACACAGAAAACAAGGTATACTTATTAAAGGGAATTGCGAAGTAGTATGCTAGCACCGATTACAGCTCAGTGCTAGTATATGAAGGTCTGGATAATATTTTTTTATCAATACAATGTCTGTTGAATATAATGAAGTGCCTTTTTTCCCTCTGATGCTAATGAATTAGTGACGTTATGTTGTACTGAATACAAATGAAGTTCTCAGTTTAATAGTGGACCAGTACTTTATGGCAATCGTTTATTGCATAGAAAGGTTTACTATCCAATTTTTCTCCAAAATACAGTAGCGCTATTCCAACTTTATGGCAGGTGGGCAACTGCAAGGCCGATTTGTATGACAGATGAAAGGATCGTGTATCCCATAACTCGATCATCACTTCGCACGTAGCCATCGTTGGCTCAACGCGGCTGGACTACGGTCAGCACCGACGATAAAGAGCAGACGCCGTCTGCGCCATTTCATTGTCAGGTTCATCAGGATTAGCCACATTCTGAAATCTGGAGAGTTATGGGAAGTTTGTATGACAGCAGCCTCTTGCGCCCCCGTATTTTGTCTGGATAGCCATCTCCAGTAAGAGCGGGGCCAGCGGTGCCTGCGTCTCTTTCTTAGATGCGTCTCATTGGACCTGTGGTTCCAGTCACTTTTCCGGTTTTGTCCCGAGCTTGCATTTCCTGGACTAAGGTTCCCCATCTTCTCCTACTCCTCACCTGGAACTTGCAGCCCTGGATGCCTTCGTGAGCCAGTCACAAGGATTGCAGTGCCAGGCTGGGCTATGTGATTTCGTGATCACCAGTGCAGTGTGTGCGTCCCGGCATGGTCTTCAGCTAAGGGCCCTTTCAAAGAGCGAATTGTGATCATCTCAAGCCATTAGTTCACCTCAACACGAGAGCTTCGCCCAGCATGAACTCTAGTCGTGCCACATGTCATAAGCGCAGAGTTGTGCATAATCATTGCTTGTGTGTAAAAGTAATGTCCAATAACTCTAAATCCCTGCCCCAAATACACAGCGTTCAGCCTCCATCCACTGTGACTGTCGTGTCACGTTTGGTGCCCGGGCCCACTCGCACACCTGACAGTACTAAAGCCGCGTGCTGTCTCACCTGTTGGCAGACGGCAGAGGGGTCCGAATTGCGTAGCCAGGAAAGCCAGTTCGCCGGCGGAACGCCGCCTCCACCGGAGAACCAGCGACACCAGATTGTCCCGGCACGGCACTGCAAGCAGAAGAGTACCAAAGTTGGCTGAATGAAGCATGAAAGTTGGCTGAAGGAGTGAAAAAACACGGAAGACAGAACGAAATGAATAATGACACACACTTGGCTATTATGGACCCATGGACGTGTTGAGAGCTAAAAGGGTTCGCTACAGTAACTGTTCTGAGAAATACATACCGTCATCCAGCAGGCCCAGCATAGTGACGGTAGCCTCCAACGCTGCACGCCGAACTGCACTGTCTGCATCACTGGACAGCTCTACCAGACAAGGCAGCAGGTACTGCTTTGTCATTCCCAGCCTGGAACCACAGAACCACAACACAGCATTCAAGAACACATGGCTTGCATTGGTTAATCCTTATCATCAGACTACATTATGTCCACTGTGAAACAATGGGCCCTCTTTCAGCAATCTCCATTCACTCCTGTTTTGTGCCAGCCAACTACATCCCATGCCTTAAAATTCCCAATTTCATCGCATCACCAAGCTCTCTGCCATCGCGGACTGTGCTTCCATGCCTTTAGCAACCATACTGTTACCCTAATAGGTAATTTGTCAGCTGCTGAATGCATAACGTGGCCTACTCAGCTCCATGTCTTCTTCTAAAGCAGGATTTACATGCTGGACAGGAGGTGGTATTTTCACAACAGAGTGAGTACAGTGAAATCGCAATATAACGAACTTCAGGGGCCTGCAGCAAATTGTTCGTTATTCTGAAAGGTCATAATACTGAAGGCCCAAAAATGACTATTTCGCCCATCAACCCATAGTTGTCAACGTATGAGCTATGACCGAAAATGGCGCCATTGGCTCTCAACTGGCACTGTGGCTATTTTCCGTAGAGTCCGCCGCCACGCACCACCGCAGCACTGTATGTACAGTAAAACCTCGTTAATTCGGATTTCACAGGACCGAAAAGAATGTCCGAATTAACCAAATGTCAAATTATTGTGGGTATCCAGAAAACAATAAGCAAATGCTTACTACGTCAACACACTTTTATTTAGTGAATGAATGAGCAAATCCTGTTGCTAGTCTGCACAAAAGCAGAGAGGAAGCTGAAATTCGTCATCTCGTGACTCATTGGCTCTCGCAGCGGTGATCGAGGCCTCACTACTTCCTTCACAGCATGGCCGCAGCATGCGCCTTCAATTGCGACACGCTTTGCACTAACGCATGCACATCCCGATTATGTTTTCCCCCAGTTAGGTGATCGCAAAGAGATAGTCCGTATCGCGATGTAGTCAGTGCTCTTCATTCTCAACAGCTTTGCACCGAGTCAAAATGAAACAACTGCTTCCCGCAACCGCTGCGGAGGAAACCACGCCCTCTATTGACGCGATTATGAACGACGACTTTGCGGTGCTGAAGGCACGCGACTGACACACGCACCGAGTCAGAAGGAAACTACCGTTCGCTGCAACAAGTGCGGCCAAAACCGCGGTCACCTATCGATGCAATCATGGATGGCGACTACACAGTTCTTTTGGTACGCGGCTGACGTCAATGCACGGACAGAGTCAAAACGAAACTACTGTTCACTGCAACAACTGCGGAAGAAACCGCAGCCGCCAGTGACGCGATCATGGCTGGCGACTATGCAATTATGAAATCCCGCAGCCAATGCAGTGTTATGAACAGCGGTAAAAGCAAGAATAGATGCTTTAAAGGCACAAATAGGCACGAAGTGTTCCGGCATTGCTGTCATTCAGGTACGATTTCCGCTGATGACTATGTGATGCGAACTCCGCCTGCTTCGTTTCAGTTGGATGTTAGCGCCGTTTTTGCTCTTCTGCGTCGCACATTTGCGGCGCTCTTCGCTCGCCGAGCTCCGAATTAGCGAGAGTTTGATCGCATTGAATAATGCATACGCCGACCGGGACCAGAGGACGAGTCTGAGTTATCCAATTTTCCAAATTAACGAGGGTCGAATTAACGAGGTTTTACTGAATATAAAGTGGCACAGGCAAAAGAGATGCTGAAGCCGAGAAAAACATTTATAAAGAAGAAGCTTCCTGTTGCCTATAGAGAATACTGTTTCTTTTTGTTTGACGTGTTTCACATTCCGTGCCGTGGAGACCGCAACTGTATCGTTTGAGGCAGACACCAACTATTCCAAAGTGCAAGTGCTGTGTAAACGACACTGTCTGGAAAGCGCGACCATATAGCATCCCCGCGAGCATGGAGGTTACATTTCTCCATGCGCGTAGCTGGTACGGCCGCAGAAAGAAGTGCAAAAGAAAGATGATGCGTGCACAAAAAGAAGGGGGAAAGAAAGAATAGACGGGCCTCCGTTGCTAGGCAACACTTGTCTGGGTGGAGCATGCACTCACGAAACCTGATGCTGTCGTCGCTTTTGCAATAGAAAAAAAAAGAAGTCCCCTTCCAACGTTCTTTTTTCCTATGACACGGTCTCGGATTTTCCAAAGCCACACGCTGCGGTGTCTGCTTTCTGCGCCTTTTTGTCTGCTAGCCTATTTACTGTTCAGGCTGCCATAAAGGATACACGGAAATCTTTAAAAAAAATTAAATTATGGGGTTTTACATGCCAAAACCACGATATGATTATGAGGCAGGCTGTAGTGGGGGACTCCGGAATAATTTGGACCACCTGGGGTTCTTTAACATGCACCTAAATCTAATTACACGGGTGTTTTCGCATTTCACCCCCATCGAAATGCAGCCGCCGTGGCCGGGATTTGATCTCGCGGCCTTGTGCTAGCAGCCTAACACCATAGTCACTAAGCAACCACGGCAGGTTACAGGGAAATCTAAGAATCCCCAGATTTTGGAATATTAGTTCATAGTACTGAAATATTTCTACACTGAAACTATAAGCAGTCAGAAGAGGATTTCTGAAAAGTTTGTTAATCTGAAAAGTTTGTTAATTTGGTAAACGAGATTTCACAGGATCTCTTTCGCAAGACTTCCCATAGCTCGGCATCAGATGGGTCGACGTACACGGCTGCCATCGTTTCTGGTGCAACGCTAAGCTCTCTATCTGCGCACACTGCCAGGAATGCTCTTGGCCGCACACTTTGACAAGGCTGATTGATATGCGATCACTCGAAAATAACCCACCTGTGTGCTTGGCATCTGTGGCCAACGAAGCGCAAATGGTGACGACGCGCCGCTTTCATTATGTAAGCTCATTTAAACGTTTCCTTTCTGTGAAGGTAAATTCTGCATGTCTTTTTCTTTTTTCGAACTTGAGGGGCATGCTATATTTTTCTTTTATATATCAGGCACCATGTTACATTCCGGTGCCACTTTTATTTTCCTATTATAAACCTATGGAAATTGGGTGCTCATTATATTCAGGGGCGTGTCATTAGAATCGTCGAAATATGGTAATCCTTTCGCGTTTATAGCAATAACTTGAGTGCATTATCAAGGTTCCTTGTGTTGACAGCCTGTGAATTTTTTTTTACTTTGACGTGTTAAACCACTTGTGGAACTTGTACTTAACTTATCTTGCTGTTGTTGCCATTGCTCGGTTCTCGTTAACAAGTATGCACAGTATATTTTTATTTGCACAGTATAAGTCTAAGCGTTCATTACATATATGGGTCTGTGGTGTTTATATTATGCATGATGACATGCTGCACCTTCATTTATCACTTTTTATTTTGTTTTATAGCATGTGTTTATTTTTTTCCATGCCTCGTTATCATATATTGTCGGGGGTTCAACGTTTTTCAAGCTCTCACTTTGTGGCTTTTTCCTCACCCTCTTCCATTGTTAAACTCACTGATTGTTTTATCTAATTACTTTCTAAAAATGCTCTAATTACTTCTTTAAAAAATTCTTGAAGATTGAACAATCGGAGAAAACTGATGCATCAAGTTTACAACTCTGTAACTCGACAATAAAATGTTACATGCATCCCATTTCTGCGCAACTTTTTAGATATCTAGAGCAGACAATATTGATGTAGTATTACATACCAGTCCATAATTTACCACTGATGTGCGAGTAGGATTCTCACAAAACTCTCAGTAATGCTGTAACAATTTTGTCTAAGCTTGCAAACTCACTCATGACATTTGTCCAATTCAGATTGCTCCGACAGATGCAATTTACAGAACTGCGATATCCGTTTTTTAATACCGAGTTATGCATTTGTAAACTTGGTGCTTCAGTGTTTTTCGAAAATTCAGCGCTGGAGTCGTTTATAATACAATTTAGTGCATCTTTAGCGATAAATAATTAACTAAGCCTGAGCAGATGCCGTCGAAATTCATGATACCACGGCGAGATGGTGCAGAAACGTTAAGGCAGCACCGCCACCCGTCTTCCACTTTCCCATCTTCTCTGGCATACCAGGATTCTTCTCACAATAAGGGTGGCCTTGTTGTTTGTTTTTCAACAGTAAATTGAAGGTAATTTGAGGGTAGCTCACAAAGGGTAATTTGCTAGCACCACTTAAATTTGAAAATAGCAGCTCAAATAACATTGCTCTTCAGTGTCCCTTGAACTCCATCATAATGGTAAGCAGCAGGCACTCACCCGACAGACCGAGTGAGAGTACCCAGCTGACAACACATGCTGGCCCGAACGTCCGGATCAGGGTCCCGGCAGAGGGACTCTGCCAGTGGCAGCAGCTCCTTCTGCACCCTTTTGAACACAACCAGAAAAATTAGGCTGCAAGCAAACATTTCATTCCTCTGCAAAAGCACAGATGAAGAACTACAAGTTAATCTTGACAAAAAAATGTCGCAGTTGGAACGTAACTTTGTTTCTTGCATCCAATAACCATTACAATAAAAAACAAAAACTCAGAGCCAACCAATCTGCAGCCAACGCCAATGAACAGAACTCTGAATGTGAACAGTGCTGAGATACAGAAAGGTGCATTTGGAGAATGCCTGCCTCAATATAGTTAAGTGCATCATCACCTTTCACCTGCATGCAGGTGTGCCAAGATTGCCTTTGTTAGCATACAACTTCTTATTTATAACCAATTTAGCGAAATTGAAATTTCTATTCGGTCGGCCCTTAAATGCAAAATGAGCGATGAAAAGAGCACTTACACAACTGGCTCCAGCAGTGCAGCCACTGCACCCAACAGACGGCAAGATACGAGGCGGGACAGGGGTGACTGGGACACCTGGCCCTTCTGCACCGCCACTGGCAATACCTGCAGACATTTTTAGTCGTAGACATAGTTTCATGAAATATAAATAAGTAGGCTCAGCTTAAAGGGAAAGAGACAGAAATTCCATTTATCCAAAGTTTCAATTAAGTGAAGGGCACAAAAATCGTCAAGAATCGTTTCATTTGAAAAGCATCCGGCTGTTTTGATATTACTGTGGTGAAAAAACGAGACTTCAATGCACTCTAGTAATACTGTAGCTTCTTTGCACAAGCTTGCGTTTAAGTGCGATAAAATTCCCGATAATTGTATGCACTCCTCGCATTCAAAATGGCACTGCAGACTTTCCAACTGTATGTTTTACCATCAGGTCCGAAACAGTAACACGCACTGTAACAGTAATATTTATGCCTTCGTCAATAGAACCATAGTCTTTGCCACGAACTTCACCCATTATATTTTCAACTGTGTCTTCAAAGCAAGTAACAAGGGCATCATCTGAGGTGAACCTGGCAGGGTGAGCGAAACAGTAGTTGCAGCCCGACTGCAAGATCCTACCTACTCCTTAGTGATCTCTTCCTGCTAAGGGGTCATTATAATGAAATCCTCATGATGGAAACTCCATAGCAACTTTGACATCTTTAATTTACATAATCTTTCCCTCAACTGCCTGATGGATTGGATTTTCTTTGTTATTTATAGCATCACCATTTGGCATGTTTGGCAGACCTTTGCTGTTCCATACGCCAATGATGCAAAGTGGTGGTTCAGGTTAGTTTCGTTTACCCAAAGTTCACAAAAAAAGATGGGTTCCATTTCACTGAAGTTTGCCAACATTGAATCTGTGGGTGGCAAACATAAATTGATATGATTGTTCCATTTATCAGGCATTTCCATTTAAGCAAGTTTTGTTTATCCAGAGTCCACTGCATTGTCATTCATATAAGAGTACCTCGCAGCTACAACGGAAACCCGTATGGATTTCCAGATGAGTTTATCTCTACAGGTTTTTAGAATCCATAAGGGTCGCAGAGGAACCCCACGTAAAATTCCCCTTTTTTTTTCAATGTTGGTAAAACAAGAAGTTCGCCAACAATTCCATGACCTTTCCAGGTTTTCCAGGTTGCTAGACACCCTGACACTATATGTTGATCTCCTGACAAAAATACATGGATTTAAAGAAGTCTGCTGGTTAATTGAATTCGCTCTCTCCAAGATTAACAGTTGCCTCACTGATAAGCAGCAAACCATTTTTTCGAATATGAGACACCACGAGCTGTTCACGTGACTTCATGGCCCTATTTTCGGTTAGTAAGTTAGTCTCGTGAAAAAAAAAATCTACATTTACAAACACTCAGTGCATTCCTTCAATAAAAAGGGCAAGTGTCTTCTTGTATTCGTGATTGACAGGTCACATTCCCATTACGCCTCATTGCTTACCCATCATCCCATCTGCTGAAAATGTCTCTTGGCAGATAGCAGAGGGTAACGACAAGTTTAATGAAGACTCGCTGTAATGTGGTGGCTGTAACACAAGCGTTCAGAATTTCATGTTGATTACAAGGGCGGTGAAAATGGGACGGCTACTTAGGTAAAAGAAGTACACAGGACAAGTGCTGGACTAAGGACTGCGCACTTATTTTCTCTATGTGCGCTGCCCTTTCGTGCTGCTTTCACCATGAACTTGAACCAACTGACCCGATTTCACACCTTATTGCAGAGGTTCTTGGTGCTGATCGGCAGCTGTGCAAACACGGACGTGATGAAAATGGAATGGACGTTTCCTTATATCCGTGCCTGCACATCTGCCTTTCAATACCACGAATCCTCACTAATATGCTCACCTTCAGTTGTCCTAAATTCACAGGTTGTCTTTTCTGACACTGAATCACAGTCAGGAATGCACGACTCACCTGCTGCGATATTGTGGCTCTCGGTAGTAGCTCGAGAACATCCAGCAGCGTGTCGGCCCAGGCAGTCGCCACCACTAATCAAAATAAAAGTAAATAAAGAAGTGTGAACAAAAAGAATACTTGCCCTGTTTGAGTTTCTGCCAACCAGCAAAAGAATCAATAAGGAAAGTAGTGCACAGAAGGGCTTTAAGAAGGACTCGCACGATGAAAAGTCAGTTAAAAAGCACGTTTTTGGCAACATCATCTGTTGCATGTAAAGGTGAAAAAGATGCAAAGCAGGAAGAAGTCAGAGGAGCACATGCCATGCATCATGAGCATACCTGCCAATCTGGGAACCTTAAAATTCATTCATTGACACAATACTAAAATAAAGAGGGGGAGGGAGGGGACAGCACACGTGTTTTGTTAAAGATGATTGAACTTTGGACACAGGACACAAGCAGCCACAAACTTGGCATAGCAAATAGTGATAAGCAACACACTGAAGTTAGTTTACATTGGCTTTTCCAGCAGCAGCTTCAGGAACTTGTCCGTGTAAACTTGCTCAAGGTAAGCACCCCTTCTGCGTTCATCAGCAGAAGGACCATCAGAAGACTTCCGATGGAAGGTTCGCTGACCAACGAGCGAAACCTTTTTTGTGAACAAAAATCATGCCTTAAACTTGACGCAACATTCCTAATACGAGCACAAATTCATAAACTTCCCAAATGAAAGCTGGAAGGTATGCATGAGCATGAGACTTTCTGGAGAATTAAACTGGCGATCATGGCATGTGACGCGCTCGTTCTGCATTTTCCGAAGGCCTATTCCACCCCTACGTTGAAATCTGCTCCCCCTTCTACAAAGGCTATCAAGGCACAACACAAGGTCCCTTTCAAGGTCCAACAACAAAAGAAACCATTAACCCCTTTAAGAGGAAGCTTTAGCTCGGGCATGCTGCCTATTCAAATACATGTAAAATGCATAAATGCATTTCTGAGATAAAACTCATCAAATTTGGTGTAGAGGTTGTTGAGAAAAATTATTTTGAGTTTTATCTCAGAAATGCATTTATTCATTTTACATGTATTTGAATAGGCAGCGTGCCCGAGCTAAAGCTTCCTCTTAAGGACAAGACATAAAAATATCCAAAGGAAAAATTTATTTTTCGTCGAAATTTGCGAAATACACCAAGAATAAGGATAGTCAACGAACAGAAAAATACTTGACGGAATCTTTTCCAGCAGAAAGTTTGTTTCCTGTGGGCCAACGCCAGGCAGAAAACCAAAATCAGCTTTATTCCAAGCCAGGGGCATAGCCATAAATTCTTTTTTTGGGGGGGGGGGGGGGGGGGGAAATGCTAAGTGTGCCCCCCCCCCCTCCCCCTGGCTACGCCACTGTCCCAAGGCACCTATGGTTTCACACGCTTGCAAGGACAGTTCTTGTCAGATGTTTCACAGAGCTGCACACTGCATTTCCTCTACATTAACTGTCTGATACTACTGAAGCTGGGGATGTTGCATCGATTTTTCATCTCTGACCATGCTTTCAAAAGGACAAACTTCTTCTTTTTCGTCCTCTGTTTTTCATTGGTCTAGTCCAACGAACAACAAAGACATTTAGCCAATAACCTCCGTACTCAAAACCAGAACTCAACAAGAAAAAAAAATTGTTTTTTTGTCTGTAGGCAGCACTCATCCGTAAAGGGTTGACCAGATGGAGAAACGTATTAAGCAGAAGGCCTTCTCCCCCCTCCCTTAAATATAAGATCGTCAGCTAAACAGAATAAGTTGACACGCTACGTACGTACCAGGGTCTCTGCTCTCTACGCTGGATAGGATGCTCTGTAGAAGTGACTGTGCGAAGGACTGGGATACCAACGTGCCACCATCGAAGAGTCGAACCAGTGACTTGCCTTCCTGCATGTCAATTTTGTAAGCACTCACAACGGCCCAGTCACACGGTCATTTCGCTGGTACCAACTATGCAGGTAGGGAGTGACATTCCTTAGCGGACTGAAGAGCTCAGTAAGCGGATAAGTCTTATGGAAAGGGTTGAGGAGAGGGAAATAAACAGGGCCTCAGTTACAGAGGATTAGAGTCTGCGAACAAGACCTCTCTCACTGGCGAACACCAGGAGAAAGTCAAGCGCGGAGCCGTTCAGCCGCTGGACAGAATCAAGTTCTCATAGAACTTAAGTGTAGCTGCGTCTAATGAGCTGTCCCTATCTGAATAACTCCCTCAGACACCAATAACTGTATTTACTCGTGTAAGGCCCAGACTTTTTTCTGAATAGGCAAAACATTCTTGCAGTCGAATTCTTGTGAGAATCGGTATTTTTGGGCATCTGGTCGCGTCCCACTTAACATATAGACATCTTTCACTAGATAACCTGCATTTCAACTAAGCAGCAAACATAGGCAGTCATTTGGTCATCATTATGCACAAACAAATTTCATCTTGCCACTGACACTCTCACGGCCCCTGCTCACTGCTTATGCACTGTATACAGTGAACACAATATACGTGTTTCCATTCAGACACCTCTCACCTCCAAAAGTGTAGAATGTGAACTCATCATGCAAATACATGTATAAACGAACTAAGCCCGCATAATAAACAGACAGTGTACTTTCCGTGGCACCATTTGTAACTTTTTTATTCTCTTCTGCCTCAAATTATGTAACAAGCCTGCACATAATAAACAGACAGAGTACACTTCATGTCGCCATTTCTAACTTCTTTATTCTCTTCTGCCCTCCGGCCCCCTTACTGCTGATTGTCTTGTCTTCTTCTTCAACTGCCTCAGCAAGCTTCATGGCAACACGCAGTTGTCCGTGCAATGCACTCTTACCTGTGGTGGTGGCTGCAAGGTTGGCTGTGCTCCATGCTCATTAGGGCATCTGTCAAATGAATAAATTACAATTCCGTGCTACAGGTTCAAGTGATCAAAAGCACACACAGTGCTCATCTGTCATAATTTAACACCATTTTCATAAACGCCCGGATAGCCGTAAAAAGGAAGCCATTTACTGAAGGAAAAGCAAACGGAATTACGCAAATTATGTAAGAAAAGGGCAATTTCTTGGTCGCGGACGCCAATGCAAAACATTTTTAAACACTGACATTGACGGGAAACAAAGCTAGAGAACATGCCAGGTTTAAACGTGAAGCTTCACATAACGTCTTTTTTGCACGCACTAACTGAGGTGCACATTTCAAAACTCGCCCAACTGCTAGTGCGTAAAAAACAGTACAAAACAATTCGCGCACGCATAACTGTCGCACATTTAATTAACAGCGCGTGGTACTCGTGAACGTCGAACTACGCACGGAGCTTTCAGACCCGAGTTGCAGCGCATGCGTTTGACGCTAATTACGAACGATCGACACACGAGTATCTACAATGTTTGCCTCTTAGGTATAGCACTGGACCGCAATCCACGGGCCTTGGCTATTGATACAGATCGAAGCTTACGAGGCTGACATACCTGCAACCGTCCTCAGCCGGCATCAAAGGCGGCGACGGGCAAGTCATCTCGCGAGGCTCCGAGACGTTCGCTGGCACCATGGCCCAAATTAGCACTCTTCATAGAGGGGCCCGGGCGACGAGCTCATCAACAACACAACAGTCGATCGCCCGCTTCAGCTGCGCTAGTTGTCAAGAGCATCCTGAAGCGACGTCGTGCAAGGCTGGACCGCGCGGCCACAGCGCAGTCAGCGCGCTACGCGAACGAGTAGGCATTTCCCCGTGTTCGGAGCCTCGTCGTTAGCACCACACAATATCCACTGAAGCGGAGAATCGCAAACGTTCTTTCATTTGTTTCGTTTCCCGTAGTGCTAGGTGAGGCGGAAGGTACTCCCAAGGACGAACCCTCAAAGTCGCGATTCGTCGGTGCCCCCAGCTCTTAACTGCAAAATCAAAACATCTGCGAGGGCAACACGTGCAAAAACAAGAAACAAGACGACGATGATGATAGGACATCACTGCCAATCAAGCACGGTATTATGCGGTGGCGCTGCTGCCAGTGGCGATGCCCAAGTAAGAGTAAACAATGCTGTCTTCCTCCAACCCGGAATGCAGACGGGTTGCTTTACTTGTAAGATGAAGAACAAAGAAGGAAATAGATGGGTTTGACCACGACAGTTGGTAGCACTGAGTTCTAGCACATCGCTCGTTTACCCATGCCCGTACCAATCGCAACCGGTGCAACGTCTAGGCAAAAGCGAAACTGCCGCGTCCTGTTTGCTTCCGACTGCCGATACCTGTCCTAGTGGCTACAACGAGAACTACTTAACGCTAATAATTTTAAAGTATTAAAGTATTTATGTTGTTAAAAAAGTCACTGTATGAAACCTAATAACAAATTTTGTTCAGTATAAATGTGATTATCGCCGTTATATATTCAGCGCCAACGGACAAACCTCCGAGCAGACGACACTTCAGAGCAGCTTCCCGTCGGTGCTCCTGTTCCGTGCGTTTAGATCTGCGAAACAATGTCCGAAAACGAATATTTGCGCCAAGTCCGCGGCTACTTCACTGACCAAGAGTGGGCAGAGATGCCGGATTTGACGAGGGAGCGATACGCGAACATCAAAAGGAACTACGACGTCATGGTCGCGCTGGGTAAGCGAACTCTAAGGAGCTTCTTCCCCGTGGAATGCCATGTTTGGAACTCTAGCCTTATCCATTTGCTTTTTTTTTTTTACTCATAACATTGAACTTTTCAGACCTTAAACCGGCCATGCCGGAATTTATGAAGCCCAAGCCGGTGGCACCAAAACCCGGGGCCAAGAAAAGAGCTCGTGAGTATTTTTTTCTCGTGCGTCCCTGTACTTCGGAAATGCGAATCTGCCCCCCTAACTCTCGCACAGCTGTTTAAAGCTTGCCACCGGTGCCTTTCTAGCATGTCGCCCCAAAAATTCCAGCGGGCTCTTAGGAAATTCGTCCACACTGATTAGGGCAAACTTTACATCTGCTGCGGGGATTTTATAAATGTATTTATTCGATCATTTTGTTTTTATGAGGCGCCTGTAAGGGCTTCGTATAGATTATTGTCCGGCAATCACGTCCGCGGCAACCTTTCTTCTCTCGATTAAATATATTTGTACCCAAGTGACTGCAGTGACATTCACTGAATATCCTTTGCACATCCACTGCACAGTTAACGTAATTTTGTTTTGTTTACACTACCCGGCTACACCTGTCATAATACATATCGCCAAGTGCCCGCGCGTAAATACAAATATAATTATGAAGAACTTGCAGTAAACACGGCGCAAACACCGCCTGTGTTTTTTGTCGTATCGTGAAACGATTGTTTGGTTTCAGAATCCCGCAGCGAAACGCAACAGCCGAAGAAGCCAGCCAACACCGCACAGGTAGGCACACGGTTTTTAAGCGCGTTTTTCTTCTGCCTTTTGCGATGAACTGTTAGCAAAAGTGCGGGAATTATTTATTATTAAATTCTGGGGTTTTACAAGCCAAAATTAACCGCGATATAATTATGAGGCACGCCATAGTGGGGGAACTCCGGGTTAATTTTGGCCGCCTGTAGTGGGCCGATCCTGGCGATAGTGAAGAAAGGGTCCAAGCTCAATGGCACATACCAGGGACAAAAAAGAAAGAGAGAAAGAGAATGAGAGAAGAACATAGAGAGAAAGAAAGAGAAAGGGAGAAAGAAATTGAGAAAGAGAAAGAAAGCAAGAAAAAGAGAGCGAAATAGAGAGAAAGAAAGAGAGAGAGTGAGTGAGAAAGAAATACAGAGAAATAGTGAGACAGACAGACAATGAACTTCATTTAGAGAAATAGAGAGAGAAATAAAGAGAGAGAAAGGAAGAAAATCACCACGAATTAAGGTCAGATACACGAACGACAAGCTTCGCTTACCCCCATTTTCCCGACAGGGGAAGCGCTGGTGATTTTTTTTCTTTTTTTTTTTTTTTCATTTCGTCCCCATCGAACTGCGGCCGCAGCGGCCGGGATTCGATCCCGCGACCTCGTGCTTAGCAGCGCAACACCAAAGCCACTGTACGCCACCACGGCCGGTAAATGTGGAAATTAGCAACCCTGTAAATCTCGTCCCTTTCCAAACTGATATTATCTTTCAAATTTTATGACAAGCGAAAGCACCGCAAGCTTGAAGCGGCGGACTAACCGAATTCCTCGGGAAGACCACCCAGTTGCTCGCGGAGAATGACATCCGTATTTCTTGATTTACTGTAGGCGTCGAAGGCGGTGGTCTATGCTTGATGTTCGGACTTGGGCACAGGCTCCGAAGTTTGCTTTTTCCAAGAGTTCAAAATTACTTGATTTTAAAGAGTTGTGCTGTTTGGTTAATGGAAAATTCCTGCCTGAAAGCGTCCGCAGTTTCAAGATTTTCCCAAGTTTATTCGAATAACGCCGATAACCAAAGCTAAACAAACTTCGCAAGCCTTATTGAAGAGAAAGGCGCGGAGAGGTTCGAAAAAGAGGAGCTTTGGTTCCGGGCTATGCTATATTCCGCTTGTGTGGGCAAGAGAGAAGGAAATTCAGATTAAATGAAAAAAAAATATTATTCCGATAGCAATTGTATGAACACTTAAAGGGCCCCTAAACCACCTCCGATACTTTTTAAAGATTTCAAGTAAACACGCGCATCGAGTTCAGAATGCCGTCACGATCAACGATACCAAACGCTGCAGTGCTACGCGCCGCGGGCGCGCCACAAAATAATTAAAAAAAAAAAAAAAAAAAAACAATGCCGTCCTCCTCTCCTGGCCTTTCCGGTATCCGCAGCGGTCATCGTGACGTCACCAGGGTGCATCTGGTGATGTCAACCGGAGCGACGATGTCGATTGGTCGAGCAAGAACCTACGACTTCCGGTTAGTCTGCTAGCAGGTACGCGCGCTCCCTGCTCTTTCTCGTCGTTTTGCTCGCTTGTGCGCACTTGCGAAGCGTTAAATTACAGCCCGAAACGCAAGCGCCAAATCGGTCACGTTCCAAAAACACAGTCGTGCTTAGCGGTCTGATTAGCTGCGCGAACAGAGTGCGACAGTAGTGTTGGCCTTTCTAGACGTGTGCGCGCAACACAGGGGCCATAGCGGCACGCTTCGCATGGGCACGGGTCGGCACGGAAGTAACAGCGGGTAGCCGAGAAGCGCGAAGTCGCCGCTGAGGTCCGTCCACGCTACCGGCACCTCGCCGCACACCGTTTGCCATTCGCGGGCCGCCGTTCGACGGCGCTTTTCCTCGCTAACGGCTCTTGTCGTAGAGCGGTTGACACCGGGACCCATTTGTGCGGCAGCCTCACCGCCGCCAATCGCTCGACGGCGCCGATATCGTCGCTAGGCCTTCTCCGGTTTACTAAAGCGGACGGCGCTTTGGAATAAATCGCCGACGCTCACAAGCCGCAATATTTTCTTGCCGTTGTTATCACTCTTCACAATAATTGTACACAAGGAAGAAAACACGCTGATAATGGCGGCGCCGTCGGCTGCGATCAGCTGCGATGCGAGCACAGCCGGGCCGGCCGGTCGTCTGCCGTCGGTAGCCGTGCACTGCAGCTGAGCTCGACAAGTATCGAAGCTCTCGTGTCGTGTTTTACGTTTGACAGAGGATATCGTTTTTAACAAAATGTACAATTTATGCATCGCTTTATCTAGCGGAAATTATTTTGCTTGGAACAGAAGCAGCAGCCGACGTTTTCGTCGCTGTGCATGGAGGAGGCGTGCAGCTTCGCGCGTCGTCGATTGGCCCGTGGATCGTGCGTTGGGCGGTGCGCCGGCCGAACTGCCGTCTACTTTGGACACCTCTCGCGCGGCAGACGTTCTACGGCGCTGGAGGCCGGTTGCCGTCGGTATATTTGCCGCTAGTATATCCGCACGAGCCGGTCTTTGGAAGTAGCGCCAGTAGTTTGTAGTAGTAGTAGTAGTAGTAGTAGTAGTAGAGGTTGAGGAAAAAAGAAAAGATGCATGTTTCTGCAGCTCTTATAGGGAGCACGGCTCGGCATCTAAGGGGCGGGAAAAGGGGGATAGAAAGTAGGAAAGGGAAAAGAAGGGGAGGGCGCAGGCGCGAGTACAATCGGGTGCGAGAGAGAAAATCTGGGGGCTTTTGCTCCTTGCATATCTGAACTTCCTTTGCTCGTTTTGTATGCGTTTGTCCCTAGACTATCCGGCATGTGCATTTGCGTTGATGGCGACGTGCACAAGTTTTTCTCTTGGGCTCCTACGATGTTTCTAGAGAGTTTGCTGCGTTTTTTTTTGTTCCAACGGTAACACAGGAAATCGCGCGATAGTCCCGAGGGGATCATTGAACCTGTGAGATTGACGACGAATCGGATAACTTTAATTCCAAAGCACTCCGTGCTCATGTATTGGTTATCAGTGCATACTGCACCGTTCAGGAGATTCGCGTGAACGAAAGCACTTCTATGTGTTGAAACACATTTAGCACCCTGTAGGTGGCTCTGTCTGCGCAAGCGGCTACTGCTTTCGTTTGTGCCTCGGTGCCGCGGCGGAAGCCGCGGTGCCGGGCGCCGACGCGAAGCGGCGGTCGTTGGGGCGTTGCGGAGCGCTGCGTAGCAACACCCCAAATAAAGAAATACTGCTCCAGTCAGGTAGACTGCTCCCTCCCTGATAGTGAGGTTATATTTGGATCATCAAAACAGTGATGCGTTTATTTAGGAATAGCATCGATCCCTTAACAGCAGCCACAGTTTTACAAAATGGACCAAAGAAAGTTCTCCGCCGTAGTACCTAGGCAAAGTCAGATATTCAAGGAGCAAAAGCCCCCAGATTTTCTCTCTTGCACCCACTTGTACTCGCGCCTGCGCACAAACTACTGGCGGTCCCTTCAACGACCGTCTCGTTACAGTGTACTACACTGTAGTCTCGTGTATATCCGCTAGCGTGGACGTGCCTTAACCGGAAGATGTGTTGAAGAGCGCGTTGGCGATGTCGTATGTCACGTGACATTTGGATGAGCACTCGGCGAGGAGCATAGACCAGCCGACGAGGAGAGTAGCAAAGGAAAGAGCGAAAGGAGCGAGGGCCGTGTTTAGATCTTCAAACGCGCGTAACTCCGCTATGAACTCTCGCCGTCGCCGTGAGGTTCCGTATAAAGTCCAAGTGCGGTAAGACTACGTCCCCACGCCGCATGCGTTGTCTGCTATGGAAAGCGTGAGTGGGTACGTGAGCCGAGAAAGACGGTGGCTTGATGCGCGCCGTCCTCTCGCTTGTCCAATGTTGGACGTGACGTCATCAAGCGGGTGTGACGTCATCAAGTCGAACACGCAGTAACGTGATGAAGCTCGCGAAAAGGAGAGGGGGGGGGGGGGTAGCAGCCAAGCGAGCGTCTCCTCCTCTAGTCCGGACGTGGCTGCGCATAGCTGTCCGTGAGGCTGAGCGCATCGTGGCCGGCGCGCCATATCTTGGAAGTGATCAGCGGCAGGTGCAAAGCACTGGGATACCATAGATGGCTGGTCGCTTCATGTGCGCTGTCTTCCCGGGAGTCTAGAGTTGGAGGTCGCGTAAGCTCAAGTTTTGGAGAGGCGTTGAGCGAGAGGCAGCGCGAATCGTTTGCTCCCAGCTGCTGGTTCTCATCATCATGCCAGCGTTGTCGCAGCGAGTGTTCGCAGTCGTCGAGTGAGATCTGTTCATGTTCGCCTGTGCGCGCTTAATTGACATCATGTTTGTTAATTTAATTAGTAAGCGAACGTTTACTGCAGCTTAAACGGCCGATAAGACCACAAACCTTACTTCATGTAGTTGTCTAATACTTTGCTATCGCTATCAATGCTTCACCTTTCGGGGGACACGGTGACCTTATTTATTTATTTGTTTGTTTGTACAATACGGAAGGGTTCAATGGCCAAGGCAGGAGGGAAAAATGTCTACATTGTAGAGCGGCTGGCCGCTCGAGGCATTTTGCGTGTATTCGCGGGCTCATTTCACGCTCGGAAAAACACATTTTTGTAGCCGGTATTGAGCAACAGAAAGCTGTATCGGGAGTTTTTCATGTTTCTCTACAATTTTCTCATTGACAATTTGACAATTAGGACAGTACTTCTCGAGTTAGATAATTAATTACAATTAACTAATTAAATCTCACTAACGAAAAAATTACTGTCGGCTACTCCATTGCACTGGAAACAATACGTACAAGGTTTGCTTTGCGTAACGCTGTTCCACCTTTTTTAAAACGTGCTGCATGATAGCTGGGACACCCTGTATATGTAAACGGTGGAAAGGTGTATACAGAACCTGGTGTCGAGCTCGCGCGCGAAACCCTCAGATGGCTAATGGGTCGAAAAATCAGACGTCCGGCGTTATGGTACCAAAATTCAATGACACCGAAATTCATGGTGCCAACATGCCACATGGTGCCACAAACAAAGGGCGTGGGTTAGAGTGCCTTACTTAACCGTACCTTAATTATAAGATAGAGTTAAGGTGCTCGAACCCACGACTGTCAACATTTTGGTAGCGCGCAGTGCCACATGGATGTTTATTTCGTGAATACGAATCCGAAACGCTGGTGTTTCGTAGCAGCTACATACAGTGTATAGAATATCTTTTAACTCCGGTGACCCCTTTAAACATGACTGCACTGTGCCCCCCTCCACTGACCTGTATTTTTACTATATGTACACCGCTTTCGTTCGACATCGTGCGTCTCCTTCAGTTGATATGCCATACTCGCGTTAATGTATGTCTTTCTTCTTCCTATTATTATTCATAGTTATTTTTTTGTCCTTAATAATAGGCACCCAAAACTGGCGCCAAGGGCAAAGAAAACAGCGGTGCAGTAAAACTCGCTCCACGCAAGAAGACCTGGACGGCTCCCGTCAAAGACCGCGCCGTCCTCACGGACAACAGGCAGCTCGCAGCTGGTGCTGCAACCGACCACAAGAGTAAGTATTCCCCATAGCAGCATTTACAGATTGACACTTCTGAATGTCTCTTGTAGCGCATTGATCGTTGTGAAAATACTTCGGTTGTTTCTAACATCTGGAGGCCTTAACGATGCTTTGCACCTCGATACTTTAACGATCATTTGCCCCTCTGCCCCGTTGACCAACTTCCTCTCAGCTGTGTACACCTCCGTGGCAGCCCCTCTTCTCTTCCCTGCAATGCCAACATCACCTGATTCTATCGGCGGAGAAATTTCGGCCGACCACGATAATGGCGGACAGAGCCAATAGGAAAGCTTTACGCTTTCAAGTTTCAAGATCATCCTTTCACGTCACTCGCGACTGACTTGACGGATACAAGTCCCATTGTCGAGGCGTTGGCTCCAGTGTGAGACCACATATATTTATGATGATGATCATCATCTGTGCAAATGGCACATACCGACCGTGGGGGATCGCCCAAGAATTGGGCGGTTCGGAGAAAATAGATTTGAAAAGTTTAGAAAAAGAAAACCAGAAATATCAGGGAAAGATTTATTCTGATATGATGTCAAAGTGGAACAGTCTTCATGGTAAGGTGAATCAAAAAAATAGCTAATTAATTATTGTAATTTACTGCTTTAGGAAGGCAGACGATTGGAATCACTAATAAAGTTTTGCATTTGTAGTACAAACATTCTGGTGGTTGTACCCCATTGTGTAAGCTCCGAACGAAAGCAAGACGGGGACGTTCATGCTGAGTCCAAGCATATCGACAGGGGTCTCGAGCATAATTTTTCTCACTTAGGGGAATCGTCGTCGTGCAAGGAGGAAGCGATCAATAGTTTCTGGTTCCCCGCACTGTATACACAAAGGAGATGCCGCCAGACCAGCCCAACGTGTATAAAACTTTAAGTGTCGGTATGCGGCAGCGTAGTCTGGTTAGTGTAATCACTAATTTGCGTGTTGGGCAGAATTTAAGGCTCCAAGGAAATATTAGATGGTGGTAGTCCGAAGGTGAAGCCACACTGGATTTATATATCTCGCTCATCATTGTTAATACCCTAAACCTAGCGGCAGTGACATAGGCGGTTGGGGGAACGGCAGGTACTATATAGGGCCACCCAGGGAAGCCTTTGCTAATGTGTCCGCACACTCATTCAAAGGCAAACCTTTGTGCCCAGGCACCCAAATTAGGCGAAGCAAACACAAATAAGACGGAGCCAAGAAATATAACGCTTGCGAATTTTTTGAGTCGCTACGCGTTGCAAGCAATGAACATAGGGAGAGTCGGTGATAATAGCTACTGATGAATGAGAGGGGTTAAATCTGCACAGTGCTAAAACTACAGCTAAAAATTCTGCTGTATAGATAGGAATAAAATCAGGAAGCCTAATGAAATAGGACCAATCTAGCGAATGACAAAAATTCCTACACCTGCCTTCAATTGGTTGCTCTGTGAGGAATCGGTAGCTATTAAAGCGTTGATCTGAATATGACTGAAGTGATCATCCAGCCAGTCATTGAGAGTTCGTGAAGATAAAAATTTTGCATTATTCGGGAAAAACTTATCGAAAATAATTTCTAGAGAGACGGTAGTAGATTTTGATGGAGGTATTTTATTTAGAGTTTAGCATTCAAGGGCTCGAGTAGTGGCTGCGCAAGAACCACCAGTGGCATATGAAAACGGAGCCAATAGACATTAAAAATAAAATGGGCTGACTAATAAACACTGTCTGGTGTCTACTAAAACGTGATCCATGTAGTCGCAGGAAGGTTTGCACTGTTAATAGTCGGAACCTAACTATTAACGATGGCACTCGCGCTTCCAGGTACAGCACGGCGTTCAATGCGAATTTGGGTGAGGCCCGGGGCAAAGGCGGAGCGCATCCCGTTCTATTCGAACATAGGTGGAATTTTGTAAGCGGCACCGGTGAACACACCCAGAGAACACACCCAAATTATAATATTGGCCTTACATACATGCTGTATATCATTAGTAGCGTGTCTCTTCGCATTACCGACCAATTATTGCTCAGCTGTGGTAATATTTCAAGAGCACAGCCCCCTTTTGCAGCAACATGCTCCAAATACGGTAGCCAATTGAGTTTGCTGTCATAAACCACCCCAAGGTACTTGGTAAGTGCAACGTGGGGGATGAATTCGTTCCTATAACAGAGAGATAGATACACTGGACTCCTTATCGGAAAGACCACTACAGCACTCTTGTTAACGTTGAGAGATAGGGGAATTCCTTCCAGCCATTGTTTAAGTGTATTGAGATATAACTTGCAATGTTCTGTAAGGACACTGAATGTCGTCTGGAGAAGCACAAAATGCAATATCATCTGCGTAAACGTGTGTGTTTACGTCAGCATAACAAGGAATATTACTAAGTAACCTATTGAAAAACAGGGCAGACAAAACGCCGCCTTGAGGCACACCCCAAGTTTGTCTAAATCTTCTAGAAGTGAGCACATTCCAAACACAGAAGAATTCTCTCCCCCTCTAGAACTCGGCTGTCCATCTTATAAAGTATTCAGGAAGATCTAGTTCATTCATTCTGTCCAACAATATTAAATGCTCGACACTGTCATAAGCTTTGGCGACATCTAGCGTGACCAGTGCAGCACATTTCCCCTGACGCCGTGCAAGATTAATTCGGCTCTCTATGTCTGCGTGCGCACACCACATGGACAAGGCTGTTCTAAAACCAATTCGGGAAGGGCTCAGCAGTTCTCTGGTGTTCCTGAACTTCATGATTGGGACGTGTAATATTCTTTCGACTAGCTTAACAAGGTTTGACGTTAATGAAATAGGCCGAATATTGGCCAGTGTATACCCGCTACCTTGATTTTTGAGCAATAATATTTCTTTCGCGAGTTTCCACTGAAATGGTATCTAATCCATCTCTATAGAATTATTAAGAAAAGCCAATAAGTCGTCAGGATACTCCTTATACATCATTTTTATCATTGCGGTGGTAACTCCATCCGGACCGGGGGCAGCAGTGGGTAAACTTACAACCACTGAGACCAATTCCGTCAATGACACCTCCTCGAAATCTTAAACAGAGCCAAGCAAAAAAGACCGACAAGGGAGGCAAGATGAGGCTCTCAAGCCTTTTGCCAATTTGTTCCAAGAACTCAGTAATTTCACTTGGCGTGAGAACAAGTGAGTCAGAATTATTTGATGGTTGAATCATCTCTCGTGATCTCAGAAAGCGGAACAATGCCCCTCTGTTACATGTTTGGGACAATAAATCAAAATGCCTGATGTTATACTCATCCTTCGCTTTAGAAACTGTGCGTTAAAAGGCGGCCGCTTATGCATTTGTAATCGTTCCAGTTAGTCGGACACTGGTTGTGCAGAAGCTTTTTCCACGCAGCTTTTCTCCGCCAATATTCTCTAGTGCAGCCATAATTCCACCACCATTTACCAGGGCTATTACTCTAACTCGAATGCATTGCAAATTCAGATCGTTTTCAAGGGTCCTCCAATACCGAGCATAAACTATCAGCCTTTTGACTCCATATCATGTGCCTCATTGAATGAAACGCTGCTTTCAAACAAGTCTTAAAACGGGCATAATTAGTAAAACTTCTCTTATGAAGCTCCGGAAAGGTTAGCGGACCTACTACTTCAAAAACAAGAGTCACTGTGTGTGGCGCAGTCAATGGTTGACCACGATGACATGACAGCATTTGTTCCAGAGAACGTGAGGTTTAAAACAGCGAGACTGTCCCCGAAGAAAGGTAACTGCTCCAGTGTTCATGCAAGAGATCCCATTAACTACTGTCCATTCCCACAGTATAGCTTGCCACACTGGTCCGTTTTCATTTGCTTCAAATCTTCATCTTCCTCTGAAAATTTAAAATATCAAGTCCACGGCTGTATATTTGGGTGTTGTGTAGTTCGATAGTTCACCCTAAACTAATATAATCTGAGATTGTTTTAGCATATACTTCTTCTTTCTGGGGTTTTACGTGCCAAAACCAGTCTTGATTATGAGGCACGTCGTAATGGAGGGCTTCGGATTAATTTTGACCACCTGGGGTTCTTTAACGTGCACTACAACGCAAGCACACGGGCGTTTTCGCATTTCGCGTAATGCGGCCGCCGCGGCCGGGATTCGATCCCGCGACCTCGTGCTCAGCAGCGCAACACCAGAGCTGACTGAGCTACCGCGGCGGGTGTTTTAGCATAAACTGTTACAGTCTCTGTCGCATATCAGGTTTGTGCAGCTGAACTGCGACAGGTGCATTCGCGGCACAACAAATATGACACGTTCAAAACGCGTGCGGCCATGCTAGACGGTGGCTGTATCGGAGTGATGGTATATTGACGCGTGACTTTTGAGTTTACCTGCACAGTACTAATTCCAAGTGTGCGCTTCGTTACAGGCGCTAACGCAAGCGACGCTGGCTCCAAGCGCCCCAGTCGTGCTCAGAAGAAGATAAACTACGCCGAGTGCGATGACAGTGACGGAGAATCGACCAACAAGCCTATCTGTGAGTGTGTGCCGCTGAAGCGGCGCCACTTTGACGTCATAAATTTGATTGATTGCTTGAGTGATTTATTGATTGGGAATTTGGTCCTTACATCACAAAGCTTGGCAACAAGCTATATTTGTAGAACATTATTGGTTAATTGTGGCCACCTGGAATGTTTTTTTTAATGAGTGCCTGAAGCAATAAGTAAACGAGTGTTTTGGCATCCTGGCCAAATACGCCTGGCCCATTCGCAGTGCTGCGGCCTCAGCCTAGACTCGAAGCCGCGAACTGCTGCTTGGTGTCCACGAGTAACAGCTTATTATTTGTACGGGGTGAAAAAAGAGCACAGATACGTTTCCATTGAGAACATTGACGCATGCGCTAATATGATTCATAAGGAGCTCGCACTGGTTTGTATTTTTTTATGTACTCAAAATTTCGGTGGGTGTTATGACACCGAAACGAAAGAAAAGCCTTTCTGCACCCTTTAATATCCGATTCATTGCAGCTTCTACGGGCAGCGACTCTTCCGGCGATATCCGTTACCCTAGACGGCAACGGAAGGAGGTTAACTACATGGAATGTGAAGAGGGACCGGACGAAGACTACCTGTGTAAGCAAGCCTATCACGTTTTTACAGCGTAAGCAATTATGGGCTCATTCCAATAGCACGTTTCGGTTGGCGATGTTGTCCGCCACCGGTGTCCATCGCAGGCATCGCCAGGCTCCGATCCACTATGGGGGATTATTGGCCGTGAAATGGTTGGATTGCCTTGAGGAAGAAAAAAGTGACAGGCCTGCGCCATACATACATGAAAACCACGTATGGAATACCTGAATAAATAAAGCAGGCTAGGTGACTGTTTGACACCACCACAATGGCGTAGCCAAGGGGGGGGTTGGGGGGGTTCAAACCCCCCCCGAAATTTTTCGCCCCCCCCCCCCCCCCACTAACCCACCCTTTGCTCTCGTCGCTTCGCGCTGACATATTTCCAGAAACCGGTGCTACTTTCACACTTTCATTCCTTGGCGCTTCCGTTTGGGTTGGTAATTTACAGCGAATCATGTCTGCATATGGAAAAAAACTGTCACGGCGTTTGTCAAGGCCTTGACACTCTGTGAGGTTTTGGGCGCGAATGTAGCGGCCGCATTCTGAAACAACAAATGCGCAACAAATGCGCAGCAAATGAAGCAACAAATGCGGCAGCCGCATTTTAGATGAAGGCGAAAATGCTCGAGGCCCGTTTACTTAGATTTAGGTGCACGTTAAAGTCCCCAGGTGGTCGAAATTTCCGGTATACATTTCCGCCGCTTCCCTTCAGGTACCGGTTAGGCCGCGTTCGCGTAGGAACTTGGTCTCGAAGCTGGCGGAAGCGGCAAAATCTTGCAAAAATCCGCCCGCCTAGGCGGCAAAACAGGCAGAAAAACAGGCGGCGAGCCAAACTGGTCTCGGACCGATTTTTTCGCCATGGTGAAGCGGAAACGTGGCGGAAAGTAGTTCTGCTCGACCGGAAGCTACACTAGCATGTAAACTTCCGGTTGTAACATTGAACATGGCACCAAAAGTGTAGGCTGCAATGCTGATCGACGCGATAAAGAACCACCCCTTGCTCTACGACAAGAGAAGTACTAAAACGTACTGTCAGCAATACTCGCGATAGTAATCAACGTCGCGCGACAGGAGGTGCGGCAACGAAGGCTTGGCGTGACCCAACTTCTAACACTTTAGCAAAGCCAAGCAAACCCACCACCCTCCGTTTCCGAGGTGTCCGCGTCTTCCGTTTATTCATTGTCCATTTATAGAAAACAAGTAGGTAGAAGTATAAAAGCCATTTCTTCTTCCACTTCCATGGCAGACAGTAGTTAGGCAGATTCCTCGTTGGCGCTCCATAATTCTCCTCGCACGTGTACGGTATGTTGCAGAAGTCGCGGGGTGCTTTTCTCGTCGCGACGATAGATTGAGAGCGTAGGTCTCACGTAGGACGCGCTGGCTTTGGCGAGCCCCAACACAAGGGCCAGCCCGGGTTTTAGCTGTGGTGTTCCCGTTGCCCCTTTGGTGTCCTGGAGGCGCCGAGAATACGAAATGATGAAATGTTATTACAACTTGTAAATAAGAGCTATTAAAGAAATATTATCACGCCTAGGCACCAACCTGTGACTCGGCGCTACAGCGCCCGTGTGAGGAGAATTACGGTACGCCAACGAGGAATTTACCGAAGGTCGCAGATGACACGCGAAGTTGCGTAAAATGATCACTTTTGATGACGGTACGTGGGTCAATGAATGAACATACCGCTCGAAATAATGCGATAATGAGCGCCACCACGCCGACAAACGTACGCAGACTAGATGGATGTGGACGAAAGCGGCAGCGGCGGCCGCGGTGGTAGCAAAACAAATGTGAACTTGGCCATGCGCGGAAAAGATTTTCCGGCCGCTTTGGCCTTTCCGGCCGCTTTGGCCTCTCCACCCGCTTGCCGCTTCCAAGTGTGAACGTAGCCATAGTCTGCAGCGCAAAACGCCTCTCGTTTGCGATGGCGCCCCTACGGAAGGCTGTTAGGTATACTGTTGTGTTGCTGAATCCCAAACCAGCAATTACGAAAGGGTGGTAGTTGCTGTTGTGTTGTGGAATCCCAAAACAGCAATGTACACACGCAAGGGTTGATGCCAACAGTGAAATTCCACCGACTCGCAACAGAATGCATGAAACAGACAGCCGACAAGCATGGATTACTGCTGTGCGCAGTACAGCGTAAGTAAACTCTTGTTGCAGGCGCTGACAGTTCTCGTCGGAATTCACGCGTCCTGAGAAATTGATTATGTGCACTATGCACTGAACAAGACCGGAGTTCATTCCTGCATCACTAGTACACCAATCAGTCGAGATTCTGTGACGTACAAGGCCGCTTCCTGCTTGCACCGGCCTAAGTGAAGCAGAAATGACTCGCACGCACTACTTAGAATGCGTACACATGCCATAACTATGCAGTGCGGTGAAATATTCTGTACAATTCTGAATCTGTTGACGTAAAGGCAAATGACGGCTGCAGGCTCGCACACAGCGGAAGACACAGCGGCCCATGCACTTGCCGCAGGAAATGCAAGGCGACGAAAGCTTCGTAAAAAAAAGCATTACTCGTTTTTGCGCGTATTTAAGTTTTCTAGCGCAAGGACGCAGTGAACAAGCTATTGCTATGGGAGTAGGTATAGCCTGGTAACACGTGCATTTTCACATGTATAGCCGTCCTTGACCCGTGAAACGCACTTCGCCACGACGAGGACGACGCCATCTACGCTTAACGGAGATTAACAATTAATGATGTCTTCTCCGATCGGGCGGGTCGTCTCAGTGATGCGTTTTCGAAGACTGGTCCATTCAGTGGCGCGATGAGAGACGGTTGCTCAAAACGCCCACTGTACCTGTCGTGCTTACTGTATTTTACTGAGCTTACATTACTTTTTACTTAATTTCTTCACAAGCACACACACACGCGAGAGGGGGGGGGGGGGGGGGTCCCATGTCTTTGATATCCATGCATAGAGTCTGCTTAAACTACCGATATTTATTACCGATCACGTCACGTAGAGGAAAACAGACGCTTGCCCCCCCCCCCCCCCCGGTCGGGCCGATGAACCCCCCCACCAAAAAAAATTTCTGGCTACGCCCCTGGTTCCAGAAGCGACACCAGGACAAGGTCGGCCACCGGATCGGGAGCTGAAGACGGCCGTCGGGTTCCGGACCCGAGCCACCAGGACTTCACCCGGCCGGGGCCTCCTGCCAACCCGTTCCTGGGAGTCGCCACTCTTCCTGATCGTAAACAGCTGCCCGAGGCCGGCAAGCGACTGTGCCCGTGGGCAGGACGAGAGCTGTCGGGCTACGGGCCCGAGCTCCACGACCAGCTGCCCGGCCAGGACGCCGCCGCCATCAACCCCTGCTGCCAAGCCGCCTGCCTTCCCGGGCATCGCCACCCTGCCCGATTGTCAACTGCTGCTGCCCGAGGCCGGTGAGCGTCTGCGCCCGTGGGCAGAACGAGAGCTGTCGGGCTACGGGCCCGAGCTCTACGACCAGCTGCCCGGCCAGGACGCCGCCGCCGTCAACCCGTGCTGCCGAGCCGCCTGTCTTCTCCCACCGAGCCAGAGCTGCCACGCTCTGGTAGCTTGTACGACGTTCCGACAGCGACCTTTTGGTGAGACAAACAACGATTCGATCGTCGTCTCCGCTTCGCCGCACAGAGACTAGTGCATACTCACACCCGCAGCCTGCCCGAACTTGCCCGACATCAGTAAGCGTTCTAGCCACATGTGTGTTGTATTATGAGTTCTTTTTGAGTGTTTATTTTATGGGTTTTTTTTCTCGTTCTAGTTACATTAAACGTTTTGTGTGTGCGTTCCACAAACGGCTTTGTCCTCGATTGGGTTCTGGGAGGCTCCGCCTCAGAGAACCGCCAGAAAACATTAACACAAAAGAACCTGCTCATCACAATCAGAGAACTAGGCTACAAGTATGTACTGCTTGGAAAGATACAGACAGCCTGGAAAGCCGCTTTGGCCAGTACCGTCAGATGGCAGGAGGAAACTACCACATATCAATTAGGCAAATTTACGAGACAGAGGGGAGGATTCGTTTACAGAACACTCTGCCAGTAATGGGGTTCGGAGTACCTGAAAGGCATCGAAGACACAAGCCCTGTCAGTGGCACTTACAACAACTTTAGCATCACTGTCAGAGATGTCGACCTTGCAGCACTAAGTGCACATATGCCTGTCATAGCATACGTTGGTGGTTATTCCGCGCATGTAGCATTGAAGGCGCTTAAATGTGAAAGCTGCCAAGAAAGCCTAGTTGTCGATAAAGAGGAGGCTGAGCTGGAAAGCGACCGACATTCCTTAATTACTCGATTGGACAGAGGTGGCTTGAAACTGCCGTCCCCGGTTGTTGTTACCCTGGTAATGCACACTGAAGTTGTCATCAAAAAGCTCACAGAGGAAAACCACTTTCCTGAATTTTTACAGGCACAGTACCAAAAGAAACTTGTTAGGCAGTTCACTTTACAGACCCTGCCCCAGTTTCAAGAACTGGCAGAATGTGCAAATGGCCACACATGTGAGCTCCTAGTTACACTAATTGCAAACTGTGCCACGAATGCGTTACTAAATAATTTATGTAAGCTTAGAAATGATCGTCAGCGTGCTGAAAAAGAGGAATGCACGAAGAAACGGAAGCCACGTATCTTTGTGGACAAACAGTCTTAAATGCTTTTTAACAACATCCGGTTAGACATCAATTTTCTGCTGTATGTTCAGTCGAAGTGATATCGTAACGACTAAGATGAACTGTAACTAAACATCGGAGGTCAAACGTCACCAACCTGCTGTATATAAAGTTGCAATGGCTGTAAGAGAGACTAACTGCGAATAAACATTTGTTCGGTCACCTTGTTGTCTCCGTTCGGTTGTTTGATGGAAGGTAGAGTGGCGTGTCGAATATTTGTAAATGTGGTGCAGCCTTCAACACCTGCCATACATATTGTCCGCCTAATAAGGAAAAGTAAAGTAATAATGGTGCTGTAGTGATTCAAAATTATCTGGTCGACGGCTACAGTTCACAATTAACCATTATATTAGCCTTCTTGCATAGCCAGCACTAATTCATGGAATCAAAAACGGTGCTTTCATTTTCGGGTCACTGACATGAAGAGCGTCAAAAAAAAATGAGGTCAGCATGAGCACAATGAAAAAAAAAACATTTTGCACGCGCCTACTTTGTCGACCGCAAGAATCGCCCTATTGGTGGGTCACATTTGACAACGAAAAACAATACACAAGAGTGTGAACGCGCCCGAAAATGATACACTGAGTTCATTCACATGACGCAGAAATAGGATGCGAAATCGCTTCGCTTGCTGGTTGTGCGATGTTCGTTGCTGAAAACACAAACCAGCTGACACCCACAAATGCAAGGGGCTTTCATTCGTCGTTGTCAAAGCCCACGTGATCACGCCTGACCACAAAAACGCACTGAACATGGCAGTGTACAAGCTCAACACAACATACCAACGGCGCCACGGCCGAATACAGCCGCGCGCGCGGCCGGAGAGCCATCTACCTCCGCGTCGTGACGTAGCCGGCGTCGTGGCACGTGACGCGCAGGCCTGGAAGTTTTAGGAGGCGTTGCCCTGAGCGGGGAGTAGAGGTGTGCGCCGAGACGTCGGCGCACCGCCGCCGACGCAAACTGATTTCTCGGCGCGATTAGCGCGCCATTTAAGTAGGAATAAGGATTTTTTTAAAGTAAATCCAGCTTCGTTTGAGATTTGTGTTGTCTTGTTTAATTCTTTTCCCTGTCTCAGGCATAGAATCATAGAGGAGCAATGAAGCAACATAAAACAAACAAAAGCAACCCTGCTCTCCGCGCGTCTGCGCATGCGTGTCGTCAGCAGTCAGCGCAACGTGGGATTCCGAAACTCCTCTTTCAAAAGCGCAATATAGAGCGACGAGAGGGAACAGCGGCCTCAGAACGTCGGAATGACGGCTTGACAGTCGTGGGTACTGTGGTTGCGGATAGAATTGGCGATATATCTGAAGAAGCATCAACGCGAGAGATGCAACTTGTTGCGAGATAGCAATTTCTGGCCCCGATGTGTTAAACATGCCGGTTGGAAGTTTTCGCATTATTCAGTTGCATTCGAACGTGAAGTTTACTTGTGTTTGGAAACATTTTGGACACTTAACATACATCACTGGGGGAAATCAGAAGACAGTTGGAACGGACTACTACTGCAAGAGCTGCTTGACCAAGTCATTAAAGGAGGACGACTCAAAGCCTTTGAATCGTGAGTAGAGCGCCGTTGGTTCTTTATGGAACTAAATCTGTTGATCGTAGCCGTTTCATCATTTCGTTGTGAGAGTTTAAATATTCGCCTGTTCCCACCGCAGCTGCAAGGTAAAACGCTACGCGTGCACGGTAAGCTCGTCGAACATGCAGAGACACTTTATGGATGTTCACAAACTGCAAGACGACTGCAAGAAGGGGGTAGCCGTGACGGTCAAAGATTATTTCCTTGATAACTACAGCCTTTGCAAATCTTGCCTCTGAACGAAATTGTTTGATCCAATCATTGTTTTGTTCCCAGTTTGTTCGTTACCTAAATAAAAATATTTCTACATGTCTACTGCATGGTGCTGTTTCTTTGGAACATTCGTATGAAAAATCGAATGCAACGACACCGATAGCTGCGCTGAACTATAAAACAGTTTCGACGTGCAGGTTAAAAAAAACTTTTTTTCCCCTAAAGTAATTGTGCATCCGAGCAATGCCTGCATTTCTACTAATCCGCACTTGGACCTATCTAACCTGGTGATGACGAGTTATAAATTGAGCAAATTGGTTTTGAACCGCATCATAACATATCTCAGCTGGAAAAATATTCACCTGCAGCAAAAACAAAAAAGAATTTTTAATCATTTTTCTTCCGGGAAAAAGTCCGTTATAAGAAAAGTTAAGCAAAGGGTAACTAATATTCAGAACAAGTGATTTCACTTACTGTCCAGTCGGGAATGTGTGTTGTGGCATCTGGTGATTGGTTGACAGCTTAAGAGTTGAACCCAGCAATAGATAGTAATAGAAGAGGTCTGTTCTATGTTTTTATTTATTTTTACATAAAACTAGAGAGTGTCACGTGCGCTGGTGCTGGCTTAGCAATTCTAGTCGAATTCACTGACTATTTGCTCAATGGAACAATATCCAATATCAACCGAGGCATAGCAAAAAAAAAGAAAACAATTGCGACTACGACGCAAAAATAAGCAAGGTTCGGCATATTCGTGGGGAATGAAATGTACAAACACACTTTACGCGCCTTCAGATATGTGCCGAATATTTTTCCAAATGTGTCGGCTAAAAAGCAAGAGATTATCAAAACGTTTTGTGTTTCTCTCACTTTCAACGCCTCTGTATTCGGTCCTCTTTATCCTTATTATGAAAAGCTCAGAATTTCAATCAGTTTAGCAATGAAGGATGTAGCGAAACAGCTCTTTAAATTTGTGGTTTCGGTTTCCACGCCGCCGGCGCCGCGGCCGCCGACAAAAAATGGCAGTGCGCCGCCGCCGATCGAATATCCGGCGCCGCGCCGACGACGCCGCCGCCGCCGACCAGAAACGACCACCACGCCGCCGCCGGTCGAAACCGACACGGCTCACACCTCTATCTGCGGGGTCGGGATGCCCTTCGTTTGGCCCAAGCGTTCGTCATCATGGGCGACTTGAACGCCAAACCTACTATGTGGGGCCCACCCTCAAGATCGACGAGAACAAGAGGGGCTTCACGTTTCAAAATTTAATTAAGATTCTCGGGGTCATGGTGGATCGGCGCCTTTCGTTCTTTGACCAGGCCGAGTACCTGCAACGAAAAGCGGAATCGCTCGCAAGGCGATCCGTGTCGTTTATGCACATGCACGCGGCGCTCAATTCGAAAATTAAAAAGCAACTCTACCGAAAAATGGTGCTGCCCGCCATTGCCTATGCTTCGCCCGTATGGTGGAACTCGAAACCCGATTGTAGGCTTCGAGCGAGAATAAACACAGTGCAGCGAACACTTTTACTACTAGCACTTACGGGGGCATATCGCACTAGCACGGAAGCACTACAGGTGCTGCTCGACCAGCCAGCAATGGAGTTGGACCGGCTAAACGCCGAATTTCAACTGTTCCAACTGAGAAGACCGGTCACGCTGGGCAGTACAGTTAGGCCGCGGTAGAAATATTATACCCGCGCGACTGCTGGCGCGATCACCCGTCGGAGGCGCGTGCTTTCCGCTTCGAACGCTTGCAGGTGAGCGAGGTGGTGCAAGCTTCCGGGCAACCGGGAACCCATGTATATATACTGACGGGTCTTTTACGTATACATCAGCGGGAGCGGTAGTTGTGGTGCTGACACCGCGCGACAAAATAGTCGCCGTACTGCGATATCGCCGCAGCGTCGCGTCAAGCGCGTATAGTGCAGAAGTGCTCGCGTTTTAAGAGGCAATCAATTACATCAGCGTACAAGATTGTACGCGACCTTATCATGTGTATACGGACAGCCTGTCGTTACTTACGGCCCTTGCTCAGCCTACCACTAAACCAGAGTAGACGACATCAAAAAGATCTTAAAGAAATTGAAAATGCGCGCCCCATTTGGGCTCTACCACGTCCCGGCCCACAGAGGCGTCTACAGAAACGAGCTAGCGGACATGGCAGCCAACACGGCGGCAACAAGCGGCATTGTCAGGCTGACAAAGAAATCGCTCCGCGTTGTCCGTTCTTTTCACGCCTAGTTGGATGCCCAGCTGGATGCCCTCATCCGTTCTGTGCATAAGCGTGCGCTGGACCTCCCGGTGTCCACTTCTAACCGTACTTTTGCGGCTTTGGGGGTGCATAACTCCTACTCGGCCCTTCGGGAGGCTCACCTCGTTAACCAACTTGGTCGCCTGTCCCAGACGTCTCCTGGGCGCCGTCTGCTTGCGCGCCTTGCTCTTCAACATATTCTTCCTCCGGCGCCCCCTGATCCGATTCCCGACTCTTGGCGCCAGAAACACTGGGTTGCTCTCCCTCGTAATATGGATACTCTCTCCCACCCTGGTCGTCGGGCCGCTTGTGTCATCCCAACACGGATCTCGGCCCGGTGTCTTCTATGTGGATGTCATGGGTCCTTCCCCCTCTGGCTACTTTTCGGCTGCCGTGATCCACGAGGGAAACACGATTGATGGCCTCTCCTTTCGGGCCTCTACTTCAACTCAGGCGGAGGTGGCTGCCTCCCACCCCAACGCAAGGGTCATCATCTCGAACTTGCACTCTGCCTGCTCCAGATACCTTGCCGGTTCCGTCTCGCCCCTCGCGGCTCACCTAGCGGCTCACCTACTCCGGGCCGCCTCCTGGCGTTTCGTACCTCACCCCGTCCGACTTGTCTGGTCCCCGGGTCACGAGGGTCTTCCTGGTAACGAGGCCGCCGATGCGGCCGCCCGCGCGCTTATTCCCTGGGCCGTTACCTCTTCTCCCCCCTCGCCTGATCCCGTAACCCAGTCCCTCACATCTTTTCGAGAAATCTTGGCCTATTACCGGGATGGTCGTGGCTCTTTCCGGCCCCGGTCCGGGGTCTAAGGCCGATGAGCGAACCCTGCGCCGCTTACAGACCAACACCCTGTTGTGTCCTGCCATGGATCGCCATTTTCTGCCCAAGTGGCCACTGTCGCCATTGTGGTGTCCTGGCCGACACCTACCACATGGTAGCAGCTTGCCCCTCTTCTCTTTTCCTCTCCCCCCCCCCTTTTCCCGTTCCCACACGAGATGCCTGGGAGGAGACCCTGCTCAGCTGCACTACCTTGTGCGCCCAGCGCGCCCTGGTGGCGCGTGCCCGAGCGGCGGCCATCTCCAATGGAATCCCGGATCTAGGGAGTCCACTTAGGTGTCCCCCCGTCGGGGGTCAACTCTTGTATTTTCCTAAAATAAATGTCTTCACCACCACCACGCGGCGGTGGAGCATGGCGCGGTCCTTGCCTTGTGGGGCCAGCTCGTAGAGGCGCGCCGCGAAGTCGCGACGCTGCAGCGACGTGTCATCGTCGCGAAGGGACGGCTTGACGGCTCCATCGTCGCAGCGGCTGGCCCTGGGCGTGCTGATCGAGGTCCCGACGTGCCTACGGCGGGGGTTGTTGGGCCCTCGGGCGCTGGCGGCCCTGTGTCCGCGCCCGCCATGCGGCCGCGTTGAGTACGGGCATCACGGCCGCTGCCGATGCGGCTCGCGGCGGACCTGGTGTTGCGGCGAGCACCGCGATGGGGCGGCCTGGGCCGACGCATGAGCACGTCGCCTTCCTGAAGCCGATAGCGACAACGGCGACGCCGGCGCGGGACGTTCTCAGGCTGCTCAAAACAAACATAGATCCACTCGCCGAGAACATCAAGGACGTGTCGCTCCACCACACCCGGTATGGGCTGACACTGTTTTCACTAACAACAGGCAGTCGTTGGATAATTTAGAACAGGCGATAGGTGCAAACGCGGTCACGCGCACGTCGATTATAGTACGCGTAGGACACAAAAGAAACCCACATGTAAAGTTTTCGAGGGTTGATCCCGAGATTGGACCCGATGAATCTATGAAATTTTAAGCGATCGGAACCAGGGGCTCGATCTCGACCTCGAGAAATGCAAGGTGCGCGTCACGTCCAGGGAGAGGGCGGGCACGCGCGCGTACGCAGCCGAGGTCGACCCGGAAGCGTACCACAAAATCATGTCGCGACCGCGTTTATCGGTGGGTTGTACGTCGGTGCGTGTGCGAGAAGACTTACACGTGCCGACGTGCACGTACTGTGCAACATACGGGCCCGGGCGAATGACACGCCCACAGAAAACAGGCCCTGCAAAAGCAATGTGTATGAACTGCGGTGGCAACCATCTGGCCGTAACGTGTAGAGTGCGTAGGGGGGACGCGGTCGTGTGCTGCTCGGAGTGCGGTAGGGCGGGCCGCGAATGCGCCGACCACCCCACGGGTTTTCCCGAATGCCCCGTACTCGTGGAAAAGGTGGCCCGCCTCAGGGCGCGCACCAATTACGGGGCTACACATTAAAGAGCGAGCACGCTCTGTGTGGCGGGTTGGGTGAAGTCATACACGCCGACACGTGCGTGTGATGCGGTTGGATGCGCCACGCCCCGGCGTCCGCCCTCGTCACGGCGCTCGCGATGTGTGGCGGGACTCGAGATACGTACTCCACCCATATGCACTACCCCCGGCCAAACGCCCGTGTGAAACCCCGTCGGGCTGACCACACGGTACGCGACCCTTCTCTGCCAAGACCCTCACGGCCAGCACCAAGCGCGTCTCATACTGCGCCCGTTTGCCATCGTCATCAAGCCATCTCATCGCCTTTATCGGCACCGCCGACGACACGTGGCTGTTGAGACATTGTAGCGTCCACAGGCGCTGCTAAGCAGGGACGCTTAGGTCGGCGTTCTTGGCCAGCGCTTTGGGGCAGGCGGCGAATGACGACGACAATAAAGTTGGGCGGCGCATGCTAACGGCGCAAGCAAGGCACGCGCCAGTCGGTTCTAAAAGCCTGCCGAGCTGGTCTCCTGGTTCTGGCGCTCCGCTGCGACCCCTCGGTTCCCGACAGTGGTGACTCCGGTCTAAGAGATGACCGACCCCAGCAACCTCCCGCCCTCAGGCAACCTCCCGCCTGACGCTACCTCGCGCCCATGGGACGTCGCAGCTCTACAGCTCCACCTGCCCACGTTCTGCCGCAAGAACCCGCAGGTTTGGTTCGCCCAGGTCGAAGCCATCTTCGATCTGCAAGACATCACCTCGGAGATTTCGCGGTTTCGCCACTTACTTTGCAACCTGTCTCCTGAGGTAGCTCAAGAAGTGGCAGACGTTATCACTGCACCTTTGAGTGATGCCCCGTACCAGCAACTGAAGCAGAGTATTTTAGAACGCACCACGGCGTCCGAGAGCGCGCAGCCTCCAGCACCTGCTCACATCCGAGGACCTTGGAGATCGCCGCCCTTCCCAGCTGCTCAACAGCATGCGACAGCTCCTGGGCACAAGCAAGGTCGACCCGAACGGTGCGCTGTTGAGGGAGCTCTTCTTGCAGCGCTTACCACAGTTCACCCGCCTTGTCTTGGCTGCTAGAGAGGCCTTGACCCTCGACCGCCTCGCCCTGCTCGCTGATCGAGCCCACGACGCGACTTCTCCTTCAGTCGCCGCCCTCTCTTCAACGCCACAGTCCTCAATCGTGGCCCGCTTAGAGTCCCGGATCGACCAGCTCGCCGTTTCCATCGACGCCCTTCGAACGTCCTCCCATGACCAGCGCGGCTCTACCTCTTGTCCCAGCCGCCGTCCCTCTTCCCCGACCACTCGCCGCTCACGCAGTCCTCGACGCTCGCCTATCTGCTGGTACCATCGCACTTTCCAGCACCGCGCCCGTCGGTGCAAGTCCCCATGCGAATGGTTGGGAAACGCACCGCGAGATCACTGACGGCGGCATGTGACCTCGCCTTACAACCCGGCCGCCTTTTCATAGTCACGGATCGCATTTCCGGCCTGCGGTTCCTTGTACACACGGGTGCCGAGGTCAGTGTACTGCCGTCCTCCAAGCGTGACCGCGTTTCTAAGTCACCTGGACCTACGCTCCGCGCGGCAAACTCTACCTCCATCGCCACGTATGGTCTGCGGTCCCTCACTCTCGACCTTGGCCTGCGGCGCACGCTCCGGTGGGTCTTCATCGTGGCCGACGTTCATCAGCCTATCCTCGGCTCCGACTTCCTGACCCATTTCGACCTCGACGTCAGCATGCGCCGCCATCGCCTGATTGACAGCAAGACACGCCTCTCCATCGCTGGCGTTCTGTCGGCTGTCGCTCCCACTGGCATCCGCACGCTGATTCCTTCATGCCCGTACGCTCGAATCCTCGAAGATTTCCCTTAAGTGACGAGGCCCTGCAATTTAAATCAGCCACCCAAGCACAGCGTCACCCACCATATTGTCACGCGTGGTCCACCCGTCGCAGCTCGTCCACGCCGCCTCTTCGGTGAGCGTCTGGCCACTGCTAAACAGGAATTCGAGCACATGCTCCAGCTAGGTATTATTCGCCCTTCCTCCAGCAGTTGGGCCTCCCCACTGCATCTGGTGCCCAAGAAAGAACCGGGTGACTGGCGTCCGTGCGGTGACTACCGGGCGCTCAACGCTCACACGGTCCACGATAGCTATCCCCTTCCACACATCCAAGATTTCACAGGCCATTTGGAAGGATGCAAAATCTTTAGTAAAGTGGACCTTGTCAAGGCCTATCACCAAATCCCCGTTGAGCCTGCCGATATCCCGAAGACAGCCATTACTACACCCTTCGGCCTGTTTGAGTATGTGCGCATGCCCTTTGGGTTACGCAACGCTGCTCAAACGTTCCAGCGATTCATGGCCGAGGTAACGCGTGGCCTCCCGGCTGTATTTGCCTACATCGACGACATCCTTGTCGCGAGTCCCAGTCCAAAAGATCACGAGCGTCACCTCCGGGAACTCTTCCAACGCCTTCAACAATTTGGCCTGGTTGTAAACCCCCAGAAATGCGTATTTGGGTCTTCCGAGCTTGAGTCCCTGGGACACCACATCTCGGCGCTGGGAATTCGTCCTTTGCCCTCTCACGTCCAGGCCGTGAAAGACTTCCCAGCACCCACTACCCTACGCCAGCTGCGTGAGTTCCTCGGCCTAGTGAATTTCTCCCGACGTTTTATTCCGCACTGCGCTGAGCTTCTACAGCCACTGACTGACCTTCTTCGCACGACCAAGGGCTCCTCATCCGCAATTTCCTGGTCTCCCGAAGCTGAAGCTGCTTTCGGGGCTGCTAAACAAGCCGTCGCCGATGCAGTAATTCTCATCCACCCGAGAACTAACGTGCCAACCCGCATCATGGTGGATGCTTCCAGTGTGGCCATCGGCGCTGCTCTCCAGCAGAAAATCAACTCCGAGTCGCGCCCACTGGGTTTTTTCTCTCGAAAGCTCCAACCTGCCGAGACTCGCTACAGCGTTTTTGGCCGCGAGCTGCTCGCCATCTACACCACCTTCCAGCACTTCCGACACTTCTTGGAAGGCCAGCCATTTTGTGTTCTCACGGATCATAAGCATCTCGTGTATATCTCCGTACAAACTCTTCCAAGTACGTCGCACGTGAACTTCGTCAACTGGCTTATATATCGGAGTTCACAACGGATATCCGGCACGTCAAAGGCACCGACAACGAGGCAGCTGATGCACTTTCGCGCATAACCTCCCTTGGCACTTCTACATCGACTGCGGATTGGGAAGGTCTAGCTCGTGCGCAGATGGCAGACCCTGAGTTGCAAGCGCTGCGTGACCATCCCCGTTCCCTCCGTCTACAACTCGTTCCTCACCCGTTTGTGCCTGGTTCCCTCTGGTGCGACATGTCAGCGGCGGCACCTCGACCCTTCGTTCCGGCTGCCATCCGTCGTGCGGTGTTCGAATCACTTCATGACATCTGTCATTCCAGCATCCGAGCCACGCAGCGCCTCGTTACACAACGGTATGTCTGGCCAAGCATTAACACCGATGTTCGCCAGTGGGCACGCTCGTGCCTCGCATTCCAGACCACCAAAGTGACCCGCCACACGAAGACTCCCACGCAGTCGTTCTTGCCACCTGGCTGCCGCTTTGACCACGTCCATCTCGATTTGGTTGGACCACTTCCTCACTCTCACGACTGCCGCTACATTCTAACAATGATCGACCGCTTCACACGTTGGCCCGAAGCCGTGCCCATTCCGGACATCACTGCGGAAACGGTCGCCAAAGCCTTCGTTTGAGCATGGGTTTCCCGCTTCGGCTGCCCCAATATCGTGACAACTGATCGCGGCCGGCAAGTTTACTGCACACTCTTCACTTCGCTCAGCCGCCTGCTTGGCACTAAGCACTGCCGTACCACTGCATACCATCCCTGTGCCAACGGCATGGTTGAGCGGCTCCATCACCAGCTCAAGGCTGCCCTCACTGCGCGCCTTGATCGCAACCACTGGGTAGACCACCTTCCTATGGTGCTTCTCGGCTTACGTGCCAGTCCTTCGTCGCGACCTTGGCTGTTCAGCGGCCGAACTCGTCTACGGCGCACCCCTGCGGCTTCCTGGAGACTTGTTCGTTCCTTCGACCCCCTCGCCCCAGCCGCTACAGTACCTCCAACGCCTGCAGGACTGCATTCAGCAACTGCGCCCCGTACCGCCTCGATCATCGGACCCCAGCATCTTTGTGCACCCGGACCTTGCGTCCTCGTCCCACGTGTTCCTCAGACGAGACACTGTAAAGGCGCCTCTTACACCATCCTACGACGGACCGTACCGTGTCCTCCACAAGACGCAGAAGTCCGCCACCATCGTTTTGAATGGTCGCGAAGAGGTCGTTTCATTAGACCGCCTCAAACCAGCTTACGTCGAGACGCCTCCCAAGGAGCTCCTCGTGGACGTCGCCGGCGCACCCGTCGATATGCTTGCAACTACGACAGCCTCTTCTCTGCCTCGTCGACGAGTACATTTCGCCGTCCCGTCTGGGCGGGGGGCCCTGTAGCGCCCACCGACGCTGCTAAGCGGGGACGCTTAGGTCGGCGTTCTTGGCCAGCGCTTTGGGGCAGGCTGCGAATGACGACGACATTAAGGTTGGGCGGCGCGTGCTAACGGCGCAAGCACGGCACGCGCCAGTCGGTTCTAAAAGCCTGCCGAGCTTGTCTCCTTGTTCTGGCGCTCCGCTGCGACCCCTCGGTTCCCGACAACATCACTGACCCAAGGCCGGCTCCCGTGCCGCACCCCATCGGGTCTGTCTCCGACTTCGCTCCTCCCACTGGGTCTCCGACAGACTCTCTACCCGACCCGTCCACGCCATCCGTTGAGCCGGCCCCCGAGCTCTGAACCGTGCCGACTCCGCTGCCTCCGACCTTGCCGCCTATCACCGCCGCGCACATGGGCCACGACCTTCTGCGACCCCCGCCGCATCCCACGTCAGGCGTCCTCAACGAACCACCAGACACTCCTGCGGCCTTGACCCCCCTTTGCCCGGCCAGCCCGTGGCTCACTCACGATGTACTCCGTCGCTAGCTGCGCCGGATCGTGTTCGCCTGCCGACAGTCTGCGCCGCGTCCACCTGCAATGCACGCGTCCTGGCCCGTCCAGTGCTTTAACCGAAAGACTCGTGTATGCACCCTGCACGCCGTGCAACGGCATGGGGTGTGATGCGCCACCGACAACACTCGCGGGGGCACCTTCGACGTACCATTCGCCTTACAGGCCTCCCCCTTCCTCCTTCAAGAGGCATGTGGCGTCCGTCATATCGGCGGCTGGAGTGTGAGTGAGTGAATAAACTTTATTGTAAAATAAATTATTGAACTGGCCTCATGTGAGGGTTATCTATGGTTGGGGCCCCTATTCCAGGGCTACGCTGGCTTCCACAAGCCTGTTAGCTCTTCTGACCAGGAGGATCTGGTCCTCTAGGTCTGAGCTGGCCAGCAGTGCCTCCCACTGATCTATATTTGGATTTGGTATGTGAGGTTCATGTTGTGTGATGCACACTCCCGTGTTATGTGGTACAGGGTTGGTGTTGACCCGCACCATGGGCATATGTCTCTAAAGGCTGAGGTGTGCTTCTTGTGTAGTTTACGTAAGCTGGCGAAGGTGCCTGTCTGTAGCCTACGCATATCAGTGGGCTCTTCAGTCTTTAGTTTTCTGTGGGGTGGTGGGTAGAGCATACGATTCCCGCTATAGTAGTTTAATATAGTAGAGTAATCGGGATCGATGGGTGTTAGGTCCTCCACAGCGGATGCGCTGAGGGCCTGGTATTGAGCGTATCCTCGGGCCGCTGTATCCGCAATGAGATTCCCTGTGATCCCTTCATGTCCCGGTAACCATGTTATCGTTTGGGTAAATTCTCTTTGGCATTCTTCTTTGAGTTTGGAGAGAATTCGGTGTGCGTTCGTACCAACCCTTCCTCTTTGGAAATTCCTGCATGCTGTTTGCGAATCTGTTAGGATTGTCAGCGGTTGCCTTCATTTCCTTTCCTCTTGGATAGCGAGTGCGATGGCGACTTCCTCCGCTTCCGTGATAGAGCTGGGGATGTTGACCCGCACCATGGGCATATATATGTCTCTAAAGGCTGAGGTGTGTTTCTTGTGTAGTTTATGTGAGCTGGCGAAGGTGCCTGTCTGTAGCCTACGCAGATCGGTGGGCTCTTCAGTCTTTAGTTTTCTGTGGGGTGGTGGGTAGAGCATACGATTCCCGCTATAGTAGTTTAATATAGTAGAGTAATCGGGATCGATGGGTGTTAGGTCCTCCACAGCGGTTTAGCATTGCCTGTGTTGAGTGCGGCGTCGGTAAATCGGGCTGCTTTCATAAAGTCGAATTTCTTTTCGATGTATTGGGCCCTTGCCTCTCTCCTGCCAGGGTTTGGAGAGAATTCGGTGTGCGTTCGTACCAACCCTTCCTCTTTGGAAATTCCTGCATGCTGTTTGTGAATCTGTTAGGATTGTCAGCGGTTGCCTCGATTTCCTTCCCTCTTGGATAGCGAGTGCGATGGCGACTTCCTCCGCTTCCGTGATGGCATGAGACTGTGCCTGTCCGGTGGCTGCTTCGCTCTTGCCTGTTTTCAGCAAAAGGTCAGATTTTTCTTTTGTCTGACGCTCACCGCTTGTTGGGCGACTTTCGCGAACGTCTCCTGCTCCCGGACAGGCCGGAATTTCGCTCTGGGAGGTCTTTATTTTGCTTAAAACTTCCAATTTGAGGCGGGCCTTGGTTACCCGATTGGTTGATTGCCCCTATACCCACTAGCTGGACATGGTGGATGTTAGGCCTCCGGCTGCTGGGTGCCGCCGGGGAGCGGTCTCCCTTCGGCGGACGCCTCGCCACGTTCGGACGACTCGGTTTTTTCGTCGGACGGATGCTGGCCGCTGTGGGTGCTGGGCTCCAGACCGGGGGCGCGCCTACAGATGCTGTTGCCGATCGTGGGCCACGGCCTGATGGAGTCGCAGTGCCCACCTCCTCCGTTCGTAGTGCGGTGGATGACGCGTTGTCCGCGTCTTTTCATCGCGCTGTGGAGTGACAAAAGCTCATCACGGACATCTTGTTTGACACTATTTGTAAGGTCACCAATAATCACCGATCCCAGATCCTTGGTCATCGGCGTCAGCTTGTCCAGGAATGTGCTGACATGCGGGCGGTGGCGGCGCGTCAGTGTAGCCGCGCTGACAAACTGCGTGACCAGCTGGCGAAGACGCGGACGGCCAGCGCCGTGCCCTGCCCCGGAGCCTTTCCGCCTGCGGCGCCTCCGGTCTCCTATGCTGCGGTCGTTCGTGGGGGCGCGACGGCAGGCGTGCCTGCTACGACGTCCGGTGTCGGGGTCGTCGACGCTGGTACAAGGCGAGAGCAAGCTCACATTATGTTTCTTCTTACGCCACTGGTGCCTACCGCCACTGCGGCTCAGGATTTGTCCACGGTTATGAAGACCAATGTTGATCTGGTTAGAGAGCGAATTGTCGAAATCTCCATCAGGAAAACACCGCATGGCCTAACCATATTGTCGGATGATAAGGACTCCATGGATCGGTTAAAGACGGCAATTGAAAACAACGTCGTCACCAAAACCTCGATGTCTGTTCGTTTTGCAAAAAAGCGGAAACCGCGTGTAAAGCTAACTGGGGTGGACCCCGATATTCCGTCAGTTAATCTGCTTGCGCAAATCAATGCTCGCAACCCCGACCTGACGCTCGATCCCTCTGCGTGCTCGGTGCGTACGACGATCAAAGAACGTTCGGGCAATCATACGCACGTTTTAGAGGTGGACCCGGCAACGTTCCGTACATTTATGCTTCGCGGCCGTGTTGCGGTTGGATGGACTTCTGCCGCGGTGGTGGGCGATATTCATGTGCCGACGTGTACTTATTGCGCCACTTACGGGCATCCTCGTCGTGCTTGCCCGGTGCGCCAGGAGCCCGAGAGGGCGGTGTGTACTCGGTGTGCCGGCAATCAGCTCGTGTCACAGTGCGCGGTGCGACAAGGAGATGCGGCAGTTTGCTGCAATGAGTGCCGCAAAGCGGGACTCGCGGAGTCGCACCCGACGGAGGACAGATCGTGCCCACTGCTTGCTAGTCGTACCGCCCGCTTGAGGGCGCGTACGGATTATGGATAGCCGTTCCTGTTTTCATCCTGAGGGGCTGCGCGGCGACCTCGGCGCGCTTGTGGCGACGGGAGCGCCTCGCGGTTATATCGCGGTGACGCGAGGCCCCATTCGCCGCTTTTGTGGAGGCGCCTGGGGTGGCCGCGCGCGTCTGTACACCCTCAACCGACTTGCCTTCTACGGTTCGATCTGTTTCTTGCTGACTTGAACATGCCCGTTCTTTCATTCCTGTTCCATACCACACTGTTTATTTACATTAGCGTCCCGCTCTGTCGGCTGGCGCGGACGGGGCACGTTTGCTACCTTGTTTTATGGTTTGACACAGGGGATTCCTCCTCTGGCACGGAGGAGGCCTTTACGGAGCGCGTCGTGTCGCGAGTGGTCTCCATTTCCTCGCCTGCTTTCTCACTGTCATGGCGCAGCACTTCATCATGGCTAGTACGCCTAACATTAAGTTCCTTCAGGCGAACATGGATCATACTCGCGGCGCTACCAAACTACTGGTCGATTACATGACACGCGAGGGCTTCACCTTCGCGATTGCATCCGATCCGTATACGCGAGATGACAAAATCCCTCACGTGCCACATTCCCTGACCACCTTTCACGCCCCGGTTGCCCCGCGCGTGATGTTGCTGACCCGGGCACCCGGTTTCGACCTTTTCGCGCTCCACGTTTCGCAGCACGTTGTGGCCGTTGGCTGCGAAAGTGCAGGGCAGGCCTTTATCGTTAACGCAACTTACGCCCCGCCTCACCGGCCGATCGACCCCATCCTGGACGAGCTCAGTCAGTGCTTCTCGCGCTATTCGTCGAGCAACTTCATCCTAGCCGGCGACTTTAACGCGAAGCACGCGCTCTCGGGACCTCCTCCGGGCGATCCCCGCGGCGTCCAGCTCGTTCAGTTTGCGTGCGCCAACGACCTTTGTATTTTAAACACCCCTGACTCCCGACGTTTGACACGCCATACGCACACACGTGGATCGATGTTTCACTTGCATCCGTCCATTTGACGAGGAACGGGTACATGTGGTCGGTGTCGGATGCCGATACGTTATCTGACCATAGGTATCTCGTCTTCTCGTTTTCGGGCACGACATGCGCACCAATTAAGCGCCTCACCAACTTCGCGCGTAGTCAAATACTCGAGTCCCTGCGGCACTGCGCATGGTTTGCTCATATCGTGCACTGCGACTTTTCATCGGGTTTAACGCTCGATATGATAATAAACAAGTTTTACAGCTTGTACGACGCTCTCCATAAGGCTAACTTGCGCACGGTGAAGGCGCGTGGCCACCGCGAGAATGCCTGGTGGACGCCGGAACTGGCTATCGAACGTTCGAGGGTGCGTGCTATGCGACGGCGGCTCCAGAGCACGCGCGACCCTGACCTTCGCGGCGTGTTCCGGCAACAATATGCCCGCGCCTCCACTATCTATAAGCGCAACATCCGACGTGCCAAAGAGTCGTTTGACAAAACACTCTGTCACGAGTTCACGCGAAAACACCTCTTCGGCCAACCTTTCCAGCTAGCTTTCGATAAACTGCGGCCGGCGACGCATCTCTGCGCCTCTGGAAGGTGCCGACGGCACTGTAACCTCGTCCGTGCTCGTTTCTGCGGCGCTGCTTTTGCGAACACACGTCGCCACGGATGATCCGGCCGGTGATAGCGATTTTCACCGGTGTATCCCGACGCGTGGTTAGGTGTGCGTATCCCCTTCTTCCTGACGATCTGCCTTTCACGCCGGCTGAGATCGAGCACGCGGTGTTCTTGGGCAACCCTCGAGCTGCGCCGGGGCTGGACGGGATGACCGCCATGTTCGTACGAAATCTATTCCATCTTCGTCCCCATTTCTTCTTTTCAATTTTCAATGCTGCGCTGAAATTATGCCATTTCCCTTCTAGATGGAAGGCGGCCACAATTATTTTCATCCCAAAACCCGGTCATCCGCCTAACCAACCTTCCGCATACCGTCCGATTGTTATGAATTCTTTATTCGGCAAAATTCTCAATTGTACAACTTTTTACACTCTCGAAAACTTATCCATCCCCGACAATTCGGCTTTACACATGCGCGGAGTGCCCCTCTGGCCCTATACGCCTTGCGGCAAAGGTTGTTCGCACTCAAGGGGAACAAAACCCCCGCGGTACTAATCTCTCTAGATTTTGCCGGAGCGTTTGATAGCGTCTAGCATGATGCCGTTCTCTTCTTGCGGAAGCATCAGTGCCCCTCCAACGTCTACTTTCTCCTCCGGTCCTTCCTTTCGGGCCGTAGTGTTGTTTTTCGCTCCTGTACGGGGGAGGCGTCGGCGCGACCTTCCATAGGCAGCCCTCAGGGCTCGCCTATTAGCCCCCTCCTTTGGAATATCATAATTTATTCCTTACTGGAGCTTCCCTTTCCTAACGGGGTTCATGCGCAGGTATATACGGGAGACACCGTCATACTTGTCACCGGCGAGTCGCGACTGCAACTGCAGGCTGTGGCAGAATCTGTCCTCACCTTGGTCTGTAATTGGGCAGCACAGAACAAGGTCAAAATTAATTCTTCAAAATCTTTTTTCCACATCAGATCGAGTACCCTTGCGACCTCTGTTCGGACCATCCACGGGACCGCTTCCGCTATGCATTCACGCGCCTGTCTCCCGCACAAGCAGAGTCACTATCTCGTGAGCACGCTTATCATATTTACACGGACGGGTCATTTGCTAACGGTGCGACCGGAGCTGCATGTGCCGTGTTTGACTCGTCCGGTCGCCTCCGTGAAGTTCGGCGATATTGCCTTATGAACGCCACCGGTGCGTACGCTGCAGAGGCGTGCGCAGTTTCGGAGGCCATGATTTATGCGGCGACACTGCGTGGCGCCGCTCCAGTCCACGTGTACAGCGATTGTTTATCGCTTCTGTCATCTCTGGCAAGTTTGCGGGGTACAGACGCACGCGTGCGTATCATCAAACGCATTCTTCATGCCCTTGAGGTTGGCGGGCGGCGGGTGTTTCTTCACCACGTTCCGGGACAACGGGGCGTTGTGGGGAATGAGCTGGCTGATGGGGCCGCTTCGTCGGCGCGTTCCCATGGCGCGCTGCGGCCGTGTGTCGCGTCTATTAAAACAATTCGCGGGCACCTCTATGCCATATCAAAGAACTTGTGGCATGGCTACTGGCAACGCGAAGGGGAGGGCACTAGCCTTTATCAATGGGTAAACAGTGTACACGCGGTCCCGACGTGGTTTCCTCCCGGCCGGCATCTCGTGCGCCTGCTCACCGGCCATGGCCATTTCCCGTATTATCTGCACCGATTTCACTTGATCGAGTCTAACCTATGCGCTTGTGGCCCGGTGTGCGAGGGGGTGGCTCATTACCTTACTTCGTGCCCGCGCAGATTGCGGCTCAGTTGGGAGCGGTTTCCGGTGTTCCTGCCGTGACTACCGCAATCTATCCCAAGTTGTTGGATTCGCGGCGCACCAGAGCCCTGCTCCTGCAGCTGGCGCACGCGTCGGCTTTCGCAGCCTACAAACAGGATATTCTCAGGGCCAAAGATGCGGCGGATCGCGCGCTTTGCCAGGATTTGACGGCTCGCAACCTCTATGGTTTGCCGTTCAAACTGGCGTTCGCGAAATTACACCCCGCGACGCTCCTCCCACCGCTTGAGACCTCGCCCAACGTCGCCACGTCATCTGTGTTGGAATCCGCTTCATTGCTGCTGAGCGAGCATGTCGCGTCAAACGACTCGAGCTACGATACCCCCTTACACACACGACTTCGCGCGTTTGCGCGCTCTGAATACCCTCCCGTCTCTGACGATCGTGCATTTACGCTCCCGGAGATCGAGCATGCGCTGTTTCAGGGCAACTTACGTTCGGCGCCGGGGTTGGACGGGCTCACCGGCATGTTCGTTCGAAATTTGTCCTGTATTCACCCTTCCTTTTTTCTTTTGTTTAATGCAGCCCTCCGCCTGGGACACTTTCCTACGCCCTGGAAAGAGAGACGCATTATTTTCATTCCCAAACCTGGCCGCCCGCCTCATTTACCCTCTGCTTACCGCCCTATTGTAATGAATTCCTTATTCGGCAAAGTACTGGAACGCTTACGAAATTCCCGGCTTTACTATTTTTTAAATTCAAATCACCTCCTTCACGATTCCCAATTTGGCTTTACGCATGCCCGGAGTGCTCCTCTAGCCCTGTACGTCCTGAAGCAGCGCCTGCTATCGCTCAAGGCATCAAAAACGCCCGCCGTTCTGATCTCCCTCGACTTTCAAGAAGCTTTCGATAGCGTGTGGCACGTAGCGGTGTTGTTCTTCTTGCGCAGACACCGCTGTCCAGCCAACCTATATCACCTCCTGCGCTCGTTCCTCTCGGGCCGGCGGGTGGTGTTTCGGGCACGCGCGGGTGAGGTTTCGGCTCGCCCGACGATTGGCAGTCCGCAGGGCTCCCCCATCAGCCCCTTACTTTGGAATTTGATCATCCACTCCCTGCTCAGCCTTCCCATGCCGGACGGAGTGCACTTGCAGGCGTACGCGGACGACACTATCGTGCTGCTGTCTGGCACCTCGCGCCTGCAGCCGCAGAGTCTGGCAGAATTTGTCTTATCCTTGATTTGCAATTGGGCCCGGCAAAACAATGTCAAAATTAGTCAGTCAAAATCTTTCGTCTTCTTCAACAATGGGCGCATTGGCACATCGAAGAGGCGTCCGTCTGGACGGCAACTTTCTAAAAATCAGCATCACATTAAACTTCTCGGCGTGGTCTTTGATGACAAGCTTAATTTTCACGCCCATGTTGACTTTCTCAAGACCAAAGCCGAGGTATTGGTTACTCGATTGCCAAATTTCGTACGTATGCATTACACGCTACATCCCGTCCTTTTACGACGCCTCTATAGACAGGTTCTGCTTCCTGCGGTTGCATACGCTGCGGTCGCCCGTGGCGGTCTTCGTCCTGCATTTCCGCCTGGACCTGGTGCTGCCGCTGGTCAGGCAGCTATGCTCCCGGATGCTGCCCGTGCCGTCGCCGTTGGACCCCAGCAAAGGCGAGACCATGCGCATGTCATGTTTCTGACGCCCCTTGTGCCCACGCGCACTGCTGCTCAGGATATTAAACAAATCTTAAAAACCAACGTCGACCCCGCACGCGAAAATCTCGGTGCCATTTCCGTGCACAAGACACCGCTTGGCCTCACGGTTTTGTCGGACGATCTCGCGTCAGTTCAAAAACTTAAAACGCTCATTGAACAGAACCCGGTCACTAACACCGCAATGTCGGTGCGCTTGGTACAACAGCGTAAGCCGCATGTTAAATTGACCGGGGTCGACCCTGATGTCCCGGCTGTAAATCTCGTGGCGCAGATTAACTCGCGCAACCCTGACCTCCGGCTGGACCCGTCCACTTGCGAGGTTCGAGTTTCATTCAGGGAGCGCTCGGGTAATTTCACCCACGTGGTGGCAGTGGATCCTCCTGCGTACCGGTCGCTCATGAGTCGCGGGCGAGTTTCCGTGGGTTGGACCTCGGCTACGGTGGTGGAGGACGTGCACATACCTACGTGCACGTTCTGCGCAACTTATGGTCACGGCCGCCGTTCGTGCCCTGTTCGGCAGCATCCCGAGAGGGCGGTGTGCACGCGATGCGCGGGCCCGCACCTCGGTGAGCAGCGCACGGTGCGCATGGGGGATGCTGCTGTGTGCTGCAGCGAATGTCGTCGCGCGGGCCAACCCAGTTCTCACCCAACAGGGGATAAGGCCTGCCCTCTCCTGATGGCCAGGGTTGCGCGGTTACGCGCTCGTACTGACTATGGTTAGTTTGCTTGTTCCGGCTTCCGTGGTGCGGCGCGGCGGTCTCCTCGCCCTCGCGGCTGCCGGGGGTATTGGGTTGCGCATGCGGCCCTGCAGGAGTCTCCTCTTGGCGTCGTGGGGGTGCTGGGGATCGCCGCGCCTTTTTCCCCGTCTTCATCCCGGTGTTCCTCCTTCTTTGCTTCTCCTTCTTGAGTGTTATCGCACCTCCTTCTGCCTCCTTCGTTCCACATTTCTCATTCTTTCTGCCTGGGTGGGCCGTGAGGCTGGGATTTGTTGGGTTGCGGCCGGGGCTGATTGGCATCGCGGGGTGGCTTGTCCTGTTTCGGTGTGCGCGCCGGCACTCTCTCGTCCGTGCTTCTCACCTGTCGGCACCTCGTTCGTTGCCCTCAACCATGGCTGACGCCTCGCCGCTTCGCTTCCTACAGGCAAACCTCGCCAACACGCGTGATGCTACACGGCTGTTGGTGCAGCACATGGTTGAGGGTGACTTTTCTTTTGCACTGGTGTCTGACCCGCACACCCGCGACCACAAGATTCCCCACGTGCCCCGCGATTTTACAGTGTTTCACTCTCGGGAGCACCCGCGTGTTGCTCTCCTTGCGCGGGCCCCTACATTCGATCTATTTCCCATTTACGTATCGCAACTGGTCGTGGCCGTCAGGTGCGAGCGAGCCGCACTTTCGTTCGTACTCGTTGCTATTTATGCGCCGCCCCATCGCCCTCTCGATCCCTTCTTGGACGAACTGTGGCAGGTATTTTCTGATGGCTCAGCGCGATCGTATATTATGGGGGGGCGACTTCAATGCGCAGCATGCGCTGTGGGGGCCCGGGCCCGGAGATGTGCGCGGCGCGCAGCTCGTGCAGTTTGCCAACGCTAACGCCCTGCAAATACTCAACAGCCCCGCGTCGCTGCCCACTTTTGAGACGCCGTACGCTCGCTCATGGATTGACGTCACGTTGGCGTCTGTCTCTCTCGCGAGCGCGGGTTTCACTTGGCAGGTCTCCGACCGCGACAATATTTCCCATCACCGTTACGTCGAATTTACTCTCTTCGCTGCAACGCGAAGTCTGGAGCGTGTCCTTACGAACTACGCAAGAGCCCAGATCCTCGAATCCCTACGACTGCATCCGTGGTTCGAGCGAGTTCACTACGCCTCTTTATCATCTGGGCATGCGCTCGATAGCGCGGTCGGGCATTTCTATGAGATATATGAGGCGCTCCGTCGCCGCAACCTGCGTAAAGCTAAACCGCGTGGCGGCAAGGCAAATGCGTGGTGGAGCCCTCAGCTCGCTGAGGAGAGACTGCGTGTGCGCGCGATGCGTCGTCGCTTTCAACGGGCCCGCGACCCTGATCTGCGATCGTTTTACAGGACGCAATATGCGTCGGCTTTCGCAGCCTACAGGCTGCACATTCGTAGGGCCAAAGACGCAGCGGATCGCGCGCTTTGCCAGGATATGACGGCTCGCAACCTTTATGGTTCGCCGTTCAAACTGGCGTTTGAGAAATTACACTCCGCGACGCTCCTCCCACCGCTTGAGTCCTCGCCCAACGTCGTCACGTCATCGGTGTTGGCGTCTGCTACACTGCTGTTGAGTGAGCATGTCGCGACGGATGACCCGAGTTGCGATACCCCCTTTCACGCACGACTTCGCGCGCTCGCGTGCTCTGATTACCCTCCCGTGCCTGACGATTACGCATTTACGCTCCCGGAGATCGAGCATGCGCTGTTTCAGGGCAACTTACGTTCGGCGCCGGGGTTGGACGGGCTCACCGGCGTGTTCGTTCGGAATCTGTTTCGTATTCACCCTTCCTTTTTTCTTCTTTTGTTTAATGCGGCCCTCCGCCTGGGACACTTCCCTACGTCCTGGAAAGAGGGACGCATTATTTTCATTCCCAAACCTGGCCGGCCGCCTCATTTACCTTCAGCTTATCGTCCTATCGTGATGAACTCCTTATTCGGCAAAGTACTGGAACGATTACTAAATTCCCGGCTTTACTTTTTTCTAAATTCTAATCACCTCCTTCACGATTCCCAATTTGGCTTTACACATGCCCGGAGTGCCCCTCTCGCCCTGCACGTCTTGAAGCAGCGCCTGCTCTCGCTCAAGGCATCAAAAACGCCCGCCGTTCTTATCTCCCTCGATTTTCAGGGCGCTTTCGATAGCGTGTGGCACGCAGCGGTGCTGTTCTTTTTGCGCAGACACCGCTGTCCGGCCAACTTATACCACCTCTTGTGCTCTTTCCTCTCGGGACGGCGGCTGGTGTTCCGGCCGCGCGCGGGTGAGGTATCGGCTAGCCCGACGATCGGCAGTCCGCAGGGCTCCCCCATCAGCCCCTTACTGTGGAATTTGATCGTCCACTTCCTGCTCAGCCTTCCCATGCCGGACGGCGTGCACTTACAGGCGTACGCGGACGACACCATTGTGCTGCTGTCTGGCACCTCGCGCCTGCAGCTGCAGGGTCTGGCAGAATCTGTCTTATCCTTGATTTGCAATTGGGCCCGGCAAAACAAGGTCAAAATTAGTCAGTCAAAATCTTTCTTTGTCTTCTTCAACAATGGGCATATTGGCACTTCCAAGAGGCGTCCGTCTATTCGTCTAGACGGCGCTTTTCTAAAACATCAAGATCACATTAAACTTCTCGGCGTGGTCTTTGATGATAAGCTTAATTTTCACGCCCATGTTTATCAAGACTAAAGCCGAGGTATTGGTTACTCGCTTGCTGAATTTCGAACGTCTGCATTACAGGCTACGTCCCGTCCTTTTACGACGCCTTTATAGACAGGTTCTGCTGCCTGCTGTTGCATACGCATCGCCGGTGTGGTGGCCCGCTTTCCCTACCTCGCACCTCACTGCCCGTGTGCAGTCGGTTCAGCGCTCGCTTCTGGTGGCGTTGACGGGCGCCTTCCACACAACTCGTACGTCGGCATTGCAGATCCTGGCCAACTGCCCACCACTCCCATTGGAGCTGGATCGCCTCAATGCTGAATTCTCACTATTCGTGTTGCGCCAGGTGACTCATTTTGCCAACGAGTCGTTTGACCCCCGCAACTTGGAACGCCCGTTCGACCCGTGGTCGCGCCATCCGCGGGAGCTGTACCGATTGCGGTTCTACCGATTAACGCCCCAACAGGCCTCACGTGTGTGTGCCACACCTGCGTACCACGTGTTCACGGACGGTTCATATACGAGCGTGTCTGCGGGCGCCGCTTTCGGGGCTTTTAACCCACGTGGTCGTCGTCTATGCGCTGTCCGCAAATACAAGGTTATCAACGCGTCAGGCGCCTACAGCGCGGAGGTAGTCGCCTTCACTGAGGCGCTTCATTACCTCACCACGCTGCAAACATCCACGCCGGTGCACATATACACGGATTGCCTTTCTTTACTCCTTGCCCTCTCAAACATCCGTGACGTTGACGCTCGTGTTGTCTACTGCAAGCGCGCGTTAGCGTCGCAGAGTGCTGCCGGGCGCCATGTCTACTTGTACCACGTCCCGGGTCACCGCGGCGTCCTCGGAAACGAGCTCGCGGATTCCGCTGCTTCTTCAGCGGCCACCACGGGTCTTTTGAGGGAAGTTCGTATGTCAGTACGTTCGGTCAGGGCGCGTCTCCATCGCTTGTCCCGGAATGTATGGCATGGCGTCTGGCAACGCGAGGGCGCAGGCACATCCCTGTATCAATGGTTCCCCAGCGTTCATGATATCCCTGAGTGGTGTCCTTCTCACCGCTCGCTGGTGCATCTCCTCACGGGTCACGGGCATTTTGTGCCCTACCTATTCCGCTTCCGTCTGCACGCCAATAATCTGTGCGCGTGTGGGACGCAGTGTGAGGACTTATCCCACTACTTGCTGGCTTGTCCTCACACCGCACGGATTGTTGCTGAATTGCGTGCGGCGGTTCGGGTAGCTTCCATCACCCCACCTACTTACCCACTTTTACTGCGCTCGAGGAAAACCCGCGCATTACTTATTCGCCTTTCTGTTCTTATAGCTCGGTCAGTCCCCACTTCACCTCCCGCCCCTGCTGTTTTGCCCGACGCCTTTTAATTTTTTTGTCTTTTACTTTCATCTTCATACTTTCACATATTACTTTTGCATGGCTGTTTCTGGCCATCGCCACTGTTTATGCCAACTATGGCGGGGGGAACCCCGTGGCCGATGCCTTAAGCTGCATGCGTCATCGTCATCGTTTACTGTTCCCCCTTTCTACCCTCTTCCTGTGTTTCCTTTTCCTGTCTGTCATATGTCTTGCGTTTCTCTCTTGGTCTTTCCCTTTTCTCCTGTTTTTCTCTTCTTTTTCTATTTCGTCCTGCAGCCACCCGTGTGCCGCAGAGCTGCCCACCATCAATTGGCCGCCTCCTGCGGTTCCTGGCATCAGCAGGGCGCTGCCCCACGCGTGGCATTTCATGTGTCTTAATAAATGGGGTCGGGCGGTTTCCGTGGATCACTGCCGGGGACCTTTTTTTTTTCCCTCTCTCCAGGAGCTTGTTTTGTTTTCTACGTTCAGCCTTTTTACCATGTATTCACTGAGCACCGGCACTTCGCCTTTCATAATCGCCTGCTTTGTCTCCGAGACCATTTTTTTTTTCTCTTTTAATTGGCTTTCTTTAAATCTCTGTTTGGGTTGCTTCTGTAACCCCTTTTCATTTATTTCATATTGGACTTACACCTGCCATACATAACTCTTTGGTGGTGCGGGTTTGCCCCTTTTTATTTTTTTTTTCCCCAACTCCGGGGCAAAGAAAAAGCCACTCGGGCGTTGGCATTGCAGATTCTGGCCAACAGTCCGCCGCTCCCCCTTGAGCTGGATCGCCTGAATGCCGAATTTTCGTTATTCGTGTTGCGCCAGGTGACTCATTTCGCCAACGAGTCGTTCGACCCCCGCAACTTGGAGCACCCGTTCGACCCGTGGTCGCGCCATCCGCGGGAGCTGTGCCGATTCTGGTTCCACCGCTTAACACCCGAACAGGCCTCCCGTGTGTGTACCACACCTACGTACCACGTGTTCACAGACGGTGCATATATGATAGGGCACGGTGGACCGTGGAAGCGCCTGGCTCTTAGCATGCCTCCTTTTGTGCTTATCCAGGTTGGTGAGTATACTCTTCTTGCAGAAGCAATGATCCTATGTTATTGGTCCTGCCGTGCCCATGGCGCGGTCTTTGCATTACTTACGAATGTTATCACGCGTGTAAACTGCTCGTGTGGAGACATTGAATGCAACCCTGGTCCTACTGTTGAATATATGTTTGAAAGGATAATAGAAACACAGAAAGCCATCCAGCAAGACATCTCTAACTTGATGACTATGCAACACACACTTAGAGAATCTCTTGAGACGTTATCCGCTAGAATGAATAATATAGATAAGGTGTTCACGGAATCCCGGGCAAGTCTCAATCCAATAGCGTCAATCGAACAACACATGCGTCTACTTCAACAATCCTTTGGCACACAGCATCACAAATTAATTGGCCTTGAGGACCACAGCCGTCGATCCAACATCATTGTCTATGGCATACCGGAAGTTGATCCTGAAGCCGAAAAAGATTTGAGAGACAAGGTCCTTGTCGAAGTATTCGAGAAAAGGCTTGGTGTACCGGTTTCTTCGGTGGCCCGTATTCATCGACTTGGTAGAAGAAAGAATAATGGCAAAAACCGTCCTATAATCCTCAATTTTCAAGATTTCAATGAAAAAAAGGCTGTATTTTCCAATGTCTCGAAACTGATGGGTTCTGCCATTCACATTCAGCATGACAACTCACAAGAAACATTGCGAAAACGGAAATTGCTTTGGGATTCAGCTGCAGAACAGAGGGCGAATGGACACAAAGCTATATTATTTCATGACAAACTAAAAGTAAATAAGCAAACATTTGTCTGGGACGACTCGGCAAATAAACGAGTTCAACTCTTACCATCTTCGTCGACTTCAAATTGACAAAATGTTTCCAGCAGCTCTGATCCTTGTCAACTCAGTATTTTAAATTTAAACGCACAAAGCATAGTTAACAAAGCAGAAACACTTGAAATCACGCTGTACACTTATAACCCGCATATAGCTGTCATAACCGAAACCTGGCGTCACCCTGAGATTACCGATGACTGTATTGTTCCGCCTTCATATACTATATTTAGGTGTGACAGAGCCTCACGTGGAGGGGGATAATGTTAAAAAGGGGATAATGTTAAAAAGTAGTATTCAGGCAATTTTGTTAGATCAGTTAGATAATCATGAGAGCCTTTTCCTCCAGATAACATACTCAGGACGCACGTTTATTTTTTGTGGCGTGTACAGGCCACCATCTTCAGAATCACATTATCTGCGCCGACTGCAAGAACGCATGTGCACATTTAGAAAAACGACGATAATTCTTGTTGGGGATTTTAATGTTCCTGGCATTGACTAGGTCAACGAAAACATTGGAACTTCAGAAAACTCTGAAATTCTTTCCGATATTATGCTCGCGCATACCCTACATCAAGTTGTGAATGAACCAACAAGAGTTCATGGCTCGTCGAGTTCGATCCTTGATCTCGTGTTCCTCGACCGGTGTTATTCAGACGCTTCTTCCGTTGTACATGAGGGCATATCAGACCATAACCTCGTACCTGTGTCCTTTTCTTTATCGCGTGGCCAACAAGTACACGTAAGGAAGTATAAGACCATAAAATATTATTCAAAGGCAAAAGATGAACCAGTATTAGACTACCTGGAACTTGCTTTGGACACATTCTCGGGTAACAGCATATGTGAATTGTGGAACACGTTTGAAGATCACTGTCAATACTGCATCAGTACCTTTATACCCAACAAGAAAAAGCGCTTTAAAAAAGTAAATCCCTGGATTATTCCAGCATATTATTCATTTAAAAAGAAAGGTTAAGCGTCTCAGGCGGAAAAATACTGCTAATTCTAGTAGCTTGAACAACCTTAAAGCTGAACTGTCATCCAGTATTAAATCAGCTAGACAACATTATTTTAATGAAAGCCTTGCACAATTTATAAAGAATGACCCCCAGAAATTTTGGAGTCAGATTCGAGACTCTCATAAGCCTATAGATCAGGTTCTTGTTAACGAAAGTGTTGTCACATGTCACAAATCTATTGCTGAACATTTTAATACCTACTTTCACTCCGTGTTTTCTAAAGATGATGACCCTGAGTTTCAATGCGATCCATCGGTTGATAATGAAGTCTTTGTATACTATGAAGGTGTAGTTGAAATGTTGCTAAGATTAGACCCCAAATGTTCTGTTGGTCCTGACAATGACCCAAATGCATTCTTTCACCGCTATGCAGAGCCTCTTGTCCATTTTTAACTATAATTTTTCGTGTCTCATTATCATCTTTTTCGTTGCCTTCTGACTTGCTTACAGCGAAAGTTGTTCCTGTTTATAAGAAAGGAGACCGGTTGTGTGTGAGGAACGATCGTCCCATTTCTCTTACATCCGCCTGTTGTAAGATGCTTGAGCACATTGTCGCTTATCACATTCTTAACTATCACATACTAAACACTAAGGCAGCTTTAAGCCCCTGCCAACACGGATTCAGAAAAGGATTCTCTACTATCACACAATTAGTTACGGTCATTCATAATTTCAGTACCATTTTAGATAACTCAGGACAAGTAGACACAATTTTTCTTGATTTTAGTAAGGCGTTTGATAAGGTTCCGCACAATAAATTGCTTCTCAAGCTTAAGATAATTGGAGTTCCTCTAGCCCTCATTAACTGGATTGCCGCCTATTTGAAACACCGTACACAATGTGTAGAAGTTGATGGCGCTTGTTCCTCACCTCTTCCTGTCTCCTCAGGTGTTCCCCAAGGAAGTGTACTTGGCCCCTTACTTTTTTTAGTGTATGTGAACGATATAGTTTCTGCTATAGATCCCAGTGTTGCTATTAGTCTGTTTGCTGATGACTGCATGCTTTATAAACCGATCTACTCACCTTCTGATCAAGCCTTACTTAATACTGCACTAAACGATGTCATGAACTGGTGCGACAAATGGGTAATGGTTCTTAATACAGAAAAAACGGTATTCATGAGAATAACAAGAAAATGCCACTAAAATTTCACTATTCTCTTGAAAACAGACCTATTTCTAATGTGACACGTTATAAGTACTTAGGTGTCACGATTTATTCCCAGCTTAGTTGGACTAACCACATTAAATATATCACGTCATCTGCAAAACGAAACCTAGGCCTCTTGAGGCATAAACTTAAAGGAACACCAAGCAACGTTAAGAAATTGGCATATCTATCTCTCATCAGGCCGAAACTCGAATACGCAGAAATAGTCTGGGATTCACTTAACAAAAAAAGACATTACACAACTGGAAAAAGTGCAGAGACGTGCAGTGCGTTTCATCTACAACAAATTACGAAGTACTGACTCTCCATCTGCTCTAATGGTAGCTAACCAAATTCAGCCCCTCCACATAAGACGAAAAATTTCTCGATTAAGCTTTCTTCATTCACTTCTTCATAGGAAATTTGGAATTTCTCCAGACCCTTACGTCACGCCCTCAATTACACGGAAAACCCGCCACAAACATAATTTCACCTTAGCCCCTTACTTTGCTCGGACAAACCAATATAAATATTCATATTTCCCGCGAACAATCACGGAACGGAATTCATTACCAGAAGATGTGTTTCAAAGGGAAAATTTTGTAAATGTCATTGCCAACATTGTATAAATTGTGTCCTATTCATGTTTTCCATATTCTGACTGTCTGCTGTTAGTGAATAACCCTGCATTTTATTGACTTGCAGTATTGTTTCTTGGCGTTCCGAATATTCTGTTTAATTTTGTCCATCCTGCTTGGACCAATGATGTCTGTAGTATCGTGTAAAGAAAAAATTAAAAAAAAAACAAGCGTGTCGGCCGGCGCAGCTTTTGTGGCTTTTAACCCATGAGGTCGAATTTGCGTTGTCCGCAAATTCAAAATTATAAACGCGTCAGGCGCCTACAGTGCGGAGGTAGTCGCATTCACTGAGGCGCTTCACTATCTCGCCACGTTGCAAACATCGACGCCGGTGCACATTTACACAGATTGTTTGTCTTTGCTTCATGCCCTGTCAAACATCCGTGACGTCGACGCTCGTGTCGTATACTGCAAGCGCGCCCTAACGTCGCAGAACGTTGCCGGGCGCCGTGTCTACTTATACCACGTCCCGGGTCACCGCGGTGTTGTCATCAACGAGCTCGCGGATTCCGCCGCTTCATCAGCGGCCACCACGGGTCTTCTGCGTGAAGTTCGTTCGTCACTATGATCGGTCCGGTCCCGTTTCTATCGCTTGTCCCGGAATGTGTGGCATGGCGTTTGGCAACGCGAGGGCACCGGCACATCTTTATATCAATGGCTCCCCAGTGTACACAATATTCCTGAGTGGTGTCCTCCTCACCGCTCGCTAGTGCACCTCTTCACGGGTCACGGGCATTTTGTGCCCTACTTATATTCCGTTTCAATCTGCACGCCAACAATCTGTGCGCGTGTGGGACGCAGTGTGAGGACATAACCCACTACTTGCTGGCTTGTCCTAACACCGCAGAGATTATTGGTCAATTGCGCAGCGTAATTCAGGTCGATTCTATCACACCAGCCACTTACCCAATGTTACTGCGTTCGAGAAAAACCCACGCATTGCTTATCCGACTTGCTCTTCTTACAGCACGGTCTGTCCCCCTTTTACTCCCGCCCCTGCTCTCTTGCCTGACGCATTTTAATTTTATTGCGATAGCAATTATATGGACACTTCAACCGGATTTCTGCCGTCGGCGTCGCCGTCGCCGTCGCCGTCGCCGTCGCCGTCGTCGTCGCCGTCGCCGTCGCCGTCGCCGTGAGGTTCCGTATAGATAAGATCTTCGCCGCGCGCCGTATGCCCCAGCGGAAGCGTGGGGGGACGCGCGCTGTCACGGAGAGCGAACGCACTCAATCTCCCACGCGCAAGCAAGGAAGCGGAAAGCCAGCGCCGGAGGGAGCAGGGGGGGGGCACTTCTCTGCCAACAACCGCGCTCGTCGCTCGTCCGCACAGTCTCTTATCTCTCCCACGCGCAAGCCAGGAAGCGGGAAGCCAGCGCCGGAGGGAGCATGGGGGGGGGGGGGGGGGGGGGGGGCGCACTTCTACGCTTTCAACAACCGCGCTCTTCGTTCGTTCGACCGCACCGTCTCTTATTTCCACACGGCTCTGACCTTTATGCCGCTCAGTTTCCGTTGATAGACCGCAGCGGGCGAATGTACGTTGCGCTGCCAGCGTTTTGACAGTCGTTGGCTGCAGTCATTCAGTGTGATCTATTCATGTTTGTTTGTGCGCGCTCACACCACGCTTGTTCATTCAGTTAGTAATAGTCGGGCCACATTTTCCAACGCACGCTACGCATGCAATGCTGCCCAGATCGGCAGTGCAGCACTACAGGTGTGTCCCTTCGCACGCGCTGCCCACGGTAAGCGCTTCTCATCAACACCACCGCTTCACACGCGCCTTCTCGTGGTCATCGAGTCTCTCTTCATGTCGGTCTACTTACGCCGCAGCACACCTGCTTACTTAATCAGCTCATGTTTACTACAATTCATATTGCTACCAAGGCCGCTCACCTTACTTCGTATGACATTGCTGTGTTGCTATCGCATTCATTGCTTCGCCCTTAGGGCGAAACTGTGACATTTTTTTTCTATCTGTCACCTTCATGCCTTCTCATTAGTGAATAACCCTGCATTTTATTGACTTGCAGTATTGTTTCTTGGCGTTCCGAATATTCTGTTTTATTTTTGTCCATCCTGCTTGGACCAATGATGTCTGTAGTATCGTGTAAAGAAAAAATTTTAAAAAAAAACAAGCGTGTCGGCCGGCGCAGCTTTTGTGGCTTTTAACCCACGAGGTCGAATTTGCGTTGTCCGCAAATTCAAAGTTATAAACGCGTCAGGCGCCTACAGTGCGGAGGTAGTCGCATTCACTGAGGCGCTTCACTATCTCGCCACGTTGCAAACATCGACGCCGGTGCACATTTACACTTTTGCATGTCTGTTTCTGGCCATCGCCACTGTTTATGCCAACTATGGTGGGGGAACCCAGTGGCCGATGACTTAAGCTGCATGCATCATTGTCATCATCTACTGCTCCCCCTTTTCTTCCCTCTCCCTGTGTTATCTTTTATTGTCTGATGTAATTATTGCGTCCCTTCCTTGCTTTTCTTTCTTTTCTTTCCTTTTGTCCTGTCTTTCTTTTTCTCCTTTCTTCTCTTTAGTCCTGCAGCCACCCGTGTGCCGCAGAGCTGTCCGCACATCGACTGGCCGCCTCCTGCTTGTTTCCTGGCACCTGCGAGGCGCAGTCAAATGCGCGGCATTTTAATGCATTTTAATAAATGGGATCGGGCGTTTTCCGCGTATTGGCGTCGGGGCATCTTTTTCAAGGAGCTTGTTTTTCTTCAGCGGTTCCCCCTTCTTACTCTTAAATAACTGCGTGAGGACATTTTGCTTTTATAACGGACTGGCTTGCCTCCGAGACCTTTTTTTTTTTTTTCTTTTGATTGGCTTTCTCTAAATTTCTGTTTGGGCTGCTTCGGCAACCCCTTTTCATGTATTTTATATTGGCTTTATGCCTGCCATACCATCTGGTGGTGCGGGCTTGCCCCTTTTATTTTTTTTTTATCTTTTCGGGGCAAAGAAAAAAGCCAGGGTGCCACGAGCGCTCGTGACACTGCCTGTCCGCTGGCCGCTTCGCTCCTACCTGTTTTCGCAAAAACGTCAGGTTTTTGCCTTTTCCGCTGTCTTCTCTTAGTCGACAGGCCTCCCTGAACGTCCCAGGCTCCCGGCCGCGCCAGTGCTTTGCGTGGGGAGCCTGTAATTTCGCCTCAGGTCGGTGTTTGGCGGCTGACCTTCGATCGGCTGCCTCGCTGATGTGTGGTACCCACAAGCGGGGCATGGCTGATACTCAGCCTCCTGCTGGCCTGCCGCCGCCCGGGGGCGGTCCCCCTTCGGCGGGGGCTTCGCCGCGCTCCGACGACTCCGTCTTCTCTTCCGATGGAGACCGCCTGTTGGGAGCTGGGGACTTGGACTCCTGTGGCGCGGGGCCGCCTGCTGCCTCCACCGATCGGGTTGCGGGACCGGGCGGTGCCGATCTGCCTTCCTTCGTGCGGAGCCGAGTTGACACCGCGTTGACGGCGTCGTTTCATCGCGCTTTTGATCAGCAGAAGCAGATAACCGACATCTCTTTGATTCAAACTGCAAGGTGACCAATAATCACCCGTCTCAGATTTCGGGCCATACGAGACAGCTGCTACAGGAGTGTGCTGACATGCGGGCTGTGGCGGCGAGGCCGTGTGGCCGTGCCGATGAGCTGTGCGACCACCAGCTCGAGCAGACTCGGGCGACTGGCGCCGCGGTTCACCACGGCGTTGTTCGACGACTACGCATCATGCCTCATATGCTGCGGTGGTCCGTGGAAGTGTGCCAGTGCGTGAGGTGGCCGGTGCGGGGGGCCTCGGCCCCGGAGCTGTCGTGCCTACCGGCGGTGCATGCCTACTCTGTCACCAGGCGAGACCATGCCCACATAATGTTCCTGCCCCCTCTCGTACCCACTGCCACCCAGCTGACGATTTATCGGCTTTAATGAAAAACAACGTAGATCTAGTAAAAGAGCGCATTGGTGACATTAGTGTACGCAAAACTCCGCACGGACCTGACCATTCTTTCGGACGACAAAGGTTCTATGGACAGGCTTAAGACCGCAATTGAAACCAATACGGTCACAAATACCACTATGTCTATTAGGTTTGCGCTAAAACGGAAGCCGCATGTTAAGCTAACTGGAGTGGAGCCCGACGTCCCCGCGGTCCATCTCATAGCCCAGCTCAACGCGAGAAACCCCAACTTAACCGTAGACCCTTACACGTGTTCGGTACGCACATCTTTCAAAGAACGGTCAGGCAACTTCACCCACGTTCTCGAGGTTGACCCGGCGACGTTCCGGTCACTCGTGGCCCGCGGCCGCGTTACGGTAGGGTGGACGTCCGCTGCCGTGGTGGAAGATATTCACGTACCTACGTGCACCTACTGTGCGACGTACGGCCATCCCCGCCGCGCTTGCCCTGTGCGGCAGCAGGCGGACAGGGCCGTGCGCACGCGTTGTGCGGACGATCACCTTGCTGCTCAATGTGCGGTCCGTGTGGGTGACGCGGCTGTGTGTTGCAATGAATGCCGCAAGACGGGCAGCCATGGCTCGCACCCCACTGGTGATAAAGCATTCCCTATCCTGGTCGGCAGAGTTGCTCGCTTGCGGGCACGGACCGATTATGGATAACACTGCCTACATTGCAACAGGGGTGACGCGCGGCGGTCTCGGTGCGTTTGGGGCGAGGGGCGCGGTTCGCGTAAGCGCGGGCCGGTGCGCTCTTTCGCCGGGGTCGAGCGCGCACTCGGGATCGCCGCGCATGTTCCCTAACTTTCGAGAGCCACCTGTACCTGTTCGATTATTCACTCTCTTCGTGTTTCACACGATCTGGCTACTTTTGGGTATTTTCTTTTTGGTGCCCCCTACTCCTCTGGGTGTGGGTATGTGCTGTAGTGAGAGCGCACAGTCACGAGAGTGGCTCCCTTTTCCAGACGTTGTTTTTTGGCCTTGCCGGGTAGCATTCACCAATGGCTAGTGATACAGGGCTGAAATTCCTACAGACCAATATGGACCATACTCGTGACGCGACTAAGCTCCTTGTGGAGCATATGACACGCGGGGGCTTTGCCTTCGCCCTTGTGTCGGACCCATACACGTGCGCTGACAGGATCCCTAACGTGCCTCACTCGATTACCATCTTTCATACACCGGTGGGCCCCCGGTGATGTTACTGGCTCGCGTTCTTGGCTTTGATCTTTTCCCTTTGTACCTTTCGCAGCTGGTGGTAGCCGTCAGTTGCCAGGGTGCAGGGCAGTCCTTTATACTTGTAGCAACGTATGCCCCCCTCATAGACCACTGGATCCGATTCTTGACGAGCTGACCCAGTGTGCTCTTCACGTTTCCCGTCGCGCGAATTCATTCTTGCCGGCGATTTTGACGCGAAGCACCCGCTTTGGGGTCCTGCTTCCAGTGATGTCCGCGGAGTTCAGTTGGTCCAGTTTGCTTGTGCCAATGAACTGCACGTTCTTAATAGCCCGGACTCTCCTTCGACTTTTGACATCCCTTATGCGAGCTCCTGGATTGACGTGTCGTTGGCGTCTATCCCGTTTACGCGGAACGAGTTTGTCTGGTCGGTGTCGGACTCACGACACGCTATCCGACAACAGGTATATAGAATTTTCATTCTCGGGTACGACTGCAGTGCGGACGAAACGATTGACGAACTTTGCGCGTGGCCAGATCCTGGACTCGTTAAACCGCTCTGTGTGGTTTGACCGAGTCATTAGGTGTCGGTTCTCGAGCATGACCCTTGATCTCCTATTGGAGCATTTTTACAGTATTTACGCAGCTCTTCACAAACGCAGTCTAGAGTGGTCAAGCTGCATGTTACTCGAGGCAATGCCTGGTGGACGCCACAACTGGCCGCCGAGCGTTCGAGGGTGCGCGCTATGCGCCGGCGGCTCCAACGGACGCGCGATCGTGACCTGCGCGATACGTTCAGGTTACAATATGCCCGCGCCTTTGCCTGTTTGTTACAAACGTAATATCAGACACGCCAAATATACGTTTGAGAAGTCACTGTGCCAGGAACTCACGTCTCTAAATCTTTTCGATGAGCCTTTTAAGCTGGCGTTTGCCAAGCTGTCGCCACCAACGCATCTGCCCCCACTCATTACAGTCGGATGGAAATTTGACCTCTTCTGTTCTGCACTCTGTGGCGTTGCTCTTGCGGGTGCATGTCGCCTTAGATGATCCTGCTGAGGACAGCGATTTTCATCGTCGCGTGAGATGTGTCGTCGACACTCCGTACCCTTGCATCACCGACGATTTCTCCACGCTCACGGAGGTGGAGCACGCTGTCCTTTTGGGCAACCCTCACGCGGCACCGGGGCTGGACGGGCTTACTGCCATGTTCATTAGAAATCAGTTCCGCCTTCAACACCAATTTTTTTTCTCTGCATATTTAATGCAGCACTCACATTGGGTCATTTTCCTTCTTGTTGGAAGACTGGCAGAATCATCTTCATTCCCAAACCCGGCCAATCCCCTGACCAAACTTCTGCCTACCACCCCATTGTGATGAATTCACGGTTTGAAAAAGTCCTTGAACGCCCACTAAATTCCCGGCTCTATTATTTTCTCTGCTCCCGCAACCTGATTCATCCCCGCCAATTCGAATTCACTCATGCGCGGAGCGCCCCTCTAGCCCTTTATGCCCTGCGGCAACGCTTGTATTCGCTCATAACTGCTAAGACCCCGGCGGTGTTAATCTCGTTAGACTTCACCGGCGCTTTCGACAGCGCTTGGCATGACGCTGTTTTGTTCTTTCTACGTAGCGCCACTGCCCTGCCAACCTTTACTAGCTGCTTCGGTCTTTTCTGTCAGGCCGAAGGGTTGTGACAGGTCCAGTGCAGGCGAGGTGTCGGCATGCCCTTCAATAGGCAGCCCGCAAGGCTCGCCTATTAGCCCTCTCCTGTGGAATATCATTGTTATGATGTGGATAGTGGCGTGTGGCGGTGACTACAAGAAGAAAAGTGCTGATGGTGATAACGGAAGAAGACGACCACGTGCCACGAACAAAGAAGTGGCGCGAGAGCACGCAGAGCGTGAGAGCGAGCGGCAGCCTCGAACGTCAGCTCGCAGAACGGCGGTTCAAGACTCGGGTACCGGCGACCGGGTGTCCTGCTCCCGTGCGGACCTGGTCGGAGATCCAGCTCGTGGCTGGGCTCTCCTGCGCACCAGCGGCCTGCTGTTATAGCGGCCTGGTGCAGTGCTTCATGCTGGGGACCGGGACGCCTGAACTACCTCCCTGCCGAGCGAGCCCGATGACTGGCGACCGGGTGTACTGCTACCGTGCGGACCTGGTCGTAGATCCCGCTCGTGGCTGAGCTCTCCTGTGCACCAGCGGCTTGCTGTCATAGCGGCCTAGTGCAGTGCTTCCTGCTGGCCAGCGGGGCGCCTGAGCTACCTGCCCGCCGACCGAGCCCGCCGCTCTAGCGGCCGAGGCGTTGCAGGTCAGACGTTACTGGCCAGTTACAGCAGTGGCCTGGTGCTCTACCGGCCTGCTGTTTCCCTGCTTCCACG